>NW_027142369.1:3000000-3205000 GCF_026170545.1 Melanerpes formicivorus
GAAAAAGTAAACAGCATAACCTCTAGTCATGAATACCTTCACAAAACTTACACACTCCACAGACTGTGAATTCATGATGTTTTTAACAAAGGAATATCTTGATGTCAGAACTAAAATGACAATAATAATAATTGACAGTAATAATAATTTTCATATACATAGAGGCTTCATCCAGGTTTAAAAAGAAATTTTACAAAAGCTGTTACAAACTTGAGAGTTACAAGTGGAACTCAGCAACATTCCTCTGGCAAATCGGCAGTTTCAGTAAGGCAGGTCAAAAGTTTGGATTTTGGAATTTGTAATTAAATTTTGGCTGAATCAAAATATATTACAGAAAATCCAAAACAGTTAATTTTGACATTTACTCAACAAAGTGCATAGGTATGTTTGAAGTTTTGGGTTTTTTGAAGTCTTGTAAAGACAGGCAGGGACAAGCAAAAGTAAGATTCATATACCAACTGGAGGAATGAGCCCTTTTATCTGTCCAAAAATCCATTCAAGACATGAAAGAGTGAGAGAGGCTCCCCTTTGATTCAGAGGGTCAGTGCCTGAGGTTA
This sequence comes from Melanerpes formicivorus, assembly GCF_026170545.1. Classification (NCBI taxonomy): domain Eukaryota; kingdom Metazoa; phylum Chordata; class Aves; order Piciformes; family Picidae; genus Melanerpes; species Melanerpes formicivorus. The sequence continues at coordinate 3,000,558 of NW_027142369.1, forward strand.
CCCTTATCCTTAATTTCTGATTAAGTATTTCAGAACTAAAAGCTGACAACATCTTCTGGTACTAGTATTCTATTTTCTAAGAATGCATTACATGTTTCAAAAGAAGAGAGAGAGAACAGTTTTATGGCATAATAGCTGATACTGTTGTCTTGATTTAAATTTTCTTTCTGTTACAAATATGTTCTGTGCATTTTTTTTTTATTATTTATGTTTGTATGTTTTCCCCACAAAGCTGAATAGAGACATCAGGAATTTAAGTCAATTGCACAAGCAGATACAAAGATAGTGACAAACTCAAAACTAAAAGTGCTCAGTTTCATTTCTGTGCATTAAGAAATTGTACATGATTTAACTTGGTTCTAGTGCCTAACATTTAGATTCTATTTGAATAGGAAAGGAGCATGTATTTCTACATGGAAATACTATTTACAGTGATTGATAAACCCAGATTTTTTTGAGTTTAGTCTTCACTGGAATTCTTCTTTAGGGGATGCTGGAAAGTAACAGTGAGATTTTCAATATTTTTCAAATTTCTTGGTTCATGCAAAGGAAATTTACACCAGAAACCAGAATGACATCAGACTGTACTTGTCATAGTGTAGAAACTACAAATGGTGGTTATAAGCACAGGGGAAGTCTCATGCATACTCACCCAAGGACACTCAATAGAAAAAAGATACAAAACAAATGATATTTTTTTCCTTTATGAGAGAGTTTTTAAAGATGCTTGACATTGCGCAAGGCAAAATATTTGAGTCATGCTTTCAAAACATTCAATGTATGCTGTTATGACCTGCAACCATAAAAAATCCAATCAATCAAAAACCCCCAACAACAACACAATTAAAAAAAATACAAACATCAAACAACCAAAAAACCCCAACAAACAAACAGAAAGAGCAACCACCAAACCCTATAGTGACTTAGAACAAAATTTGATGGCTATTGGACCTTAAAGCTGAAATTTACTAATGTAAACTGCTGTCACTTAAACATATATTAAACAGCAGCTTTAATATTGACTGGATAATCACTAACTAATTCTAGAGTGACTGTTATCATTCAGGTATCTGTATCATAGTAGCTCCTATATGGACTTAGAGGTTTTATTGAATTAGCTGTTATACAAAGTACATTTTTTTCTCTTGATCCATGAAGTTTGCTTGCCAAATGTGTGCCATTAAGATGATTAATGAGAGATGGCACAAATGAATGCTAGTCATTATGACAGAGCATTGTTCTAGTACACCAATTACTGGTGCAGTTTTCTGGAGGGACTCAATAGATAATGAGGTAGTTTGATGTCATTTTACAAGATCCTCTTATCTGTAAAGGAATATACAGGATGAAAATCTTTATTCCATAATGATGTTGGAATCCCAGTAGAAATGCATAGAAGCAAAAAACCTGATACAGAATAGGTGATGCATAGTTTGAGAATTAATGATTAAAGGTTTTGAAAAGTAGACATAAATAGTCTGCATGTGGTCTGGTAGAAGAATAGTGGACAAGGTAGATAGAGAAAACAATGTATGATACAGTTAAAACAAGAAGCAAGAATAATTGCCTTTGCAGTAACCTTTCAATGGAATAATTGTCAATTATATCTGTAGGCACATACAACCAAAGACTCAGCTGTGAAATGACAGTGATAAGGGGCAACGAGTAGAGGCTCATGTTTTCTTATTAAAAAGGAAATTGATATGAACTGAGGGTCTAAATTCCATGTACACACAACATAATTACATAATGCAGGTAGTCATTCTTTTCTACACTTTCAATGACAGAGCACTCCTTTTTTCATCCTTCCCAGGTTTTTCACTGCTGGAAAATTACTCTCTTCTTTATATGCAAAATTTCAATTTTACTTCCAATAAAACTATGTGGAGAGGAAATACCAAAGCATTCAATATGTACTGTATTTCAATATCTATTTTTATTAGTACCTGATGCACAATCTAATTTTAAAATAGGTTAGAACTGCAGAATGCTGGACTTGAATTACATTCCTTCCAAGTCTGGAGTATTTGAATAATAGTCATGTGATGGGTGGCCTTATGTAAAGCATTAGTGAAACTCAGACACAAGATTTTGTCTAAAGTTGATTTCCCACCGTATGTTTGTTTTCCTGAAGTTTTCATTTCAGCATCAGCAACGAGGTTAACATGACCATAACATAAATCCTCTCCCTCAAAGAGAAATAAGATGAGTACTTTTATATGAGTAAAATTTAATAATTTGCATGAATTTCAGATGTTACTTTTGCATTTGTTTAAAATTGAAAGCTTGATGTCCAAGGTAGGAAATATTATGTGAATCAAAGTAAATGGGAATTTTCATCCCTCCAGACTGAAAATGTTGCTTTTTTGATGAGCCATAATTACAAGGCCTCAATCTTTTTTCATTTCTACCATGAACTGAGAGTAGGTAGAAAAATTCAGCAGGCTGACAGTTTAGATATGCTATATACTGAATTGGCACAGCATAGCTGCAGGTAGAAGTATTCTTATTTAAATAATTTTGAAAGGGCAGAATTTGCTGAAAGCAATTTTTATAACATGTCCCCATAGCAGTATTATGTAATGAAGCAATTCTGTAATAATATCAGACTTATAATTTCTGTAAGTCTTTCTATTATAAAATAAAACAATTAAAACCAGGAGAACAGCGCACAGGGATGGTCTGACTGCAATTGAAATAATGAGTAAAACTGCTGATCTACATAAATTAATAAAAATATTTCCTCTTTACAAGCAGAATCCTCCATTGTTACAACATTTTAAATCAATGCTACAATAAAGGAGATTATGAATGAATAATAAAAATACATCTAAGCACAGAGAAGTAAACAGACGTGAGTCTTGTATCCAGAAAAAGCAATGAATATCTAGCTATTTAGTAGGTGAAGATTCAGTTTTTCAGTAAAAAACTCTTATAGACCCCATTAATAATAAAATGGAGAAAACAGCTGATGGATTCCCTTGAAACCATATTAGAACAGGTCAACTTACTCTCCTGAACAAGGCAAGAAAATAGTCACCAGCTGAGTAAAGTCAAGAGCTGACACAGTGATGGATGGCCAGATGGTTTTACCACAAAAAGAATAACCTGTCCCTAAACAGTAGAACACAGTTCTCAAGCAAAAATATATTGACTCAGCTAGCAGCAGAAAATGGAGACTAAACCAGTTTAAATTGAAACCCCTCATAATTATTATTATTCTTTTCATATACTTTGAGTGATTCTCTCCACTGAGGGAAAAGAATGCAAATAGAAACAAGACCCATGTAAGTGCATTTGTGAACTTTATTTCCTCCCCACACTCCTCCCATGATGTATTATGATTAATTTATATATTTTTTCTTAAATGCAGAAATTTCATTACCAAGTGATGTTCACATGTCTGATTTCTCTTGAAACAAATAGTTTTGTTCCAAATGTAGTTTTTAAGTACTTATGTTTTCTTCTGTCAGGAATAAAATCATTTTGGAGAAAAATGTTTTTCATTGGAAATACCGTTGTTGGTTTTTTTTCAGTGACATAGTCTATTTGTGGGAAAGAGATAGTTTTAAGTTGATTTTCTAAGGAAGTGGTTTCACTCATTCCAAAGTCTATTTTTCCATCAACTAGTCCCATCTTAATAACTTTCAAAAGTTTTATTCAGTCTTTAACAGATGGTATAGGAAAAGTTTCTGTCCCATGGATATTCTGTTTCTTTTCAGTATATAGGATTTTTTTTTAGATGGGCAGATAAAGTAAGCAGTATTATTTGAGGGGGAAAAAAAAGTAATCTGAGTTCAAAAGTCCTGCTCAGAATGCTGGACCATCAAACCCAGCAACAGCATGCATTCCCTTTTTCCCAGAGGATGATTTGATATTGCAGAAGGTAAATGGTTGTTGCTGTGATGAAAAGAATAAGAGAAATTAATGTAGAATAGTTGCCAAGTAGGCTGATAAAGTTTTTTAACAGGAAGTTATATTAGCAGAAACAAACTCTTAGAAAATAGAAATTAATTCACTCCTCTAATCATAGTCTATTTCCCTGGTTTTTATCTTTCTGATAAATTGATTTTCTGTTTCAAAATTTTGAAACAGAAAATTTGAAATAATCTTTCAGGTGAAAAAAGGACATTTTTATCTCACCTCTTTTCCCCTCAAAAATCCTTTCTTAATTTAACTCCTCCTAGTCATTTGGGAAGAAACCAATCTGACCTTAAATGATTAGAACACTGGGACATTTCACATATAAAACAATGCAGTGTCACCTTTAATAATAAAGTGTACTAAAAAGAGTAAATATTGGTCTCAAGTGGTGTAAGCACGCATACAACAGACAGATAAATGGTTTAAGAAAAATGCACTAACTCATTTTTCACGACTATAGAACTATGTCTCCATTATGTGGAAATTTGAACCTTTCCTACATTGTCTGGAATATATTTGTCATTGGAGCTTTTGCCAGGAGTTACGATAAAAGTTCAACAGAGTTTTCCCACTTGCTTTACTGTATCATACCAAAATCTCTTTTTCCTTCCAGGTTTTTCAAGTGCCCGATCCTCCTTGCCTCAATTGACTGTCATTTTCTATTACTTACTGATTTTTTTTGTCTGCAACAGATTCCTTTCAGTTTCTTCCTACTGCTTTTATCTGCTTGATTTCATCTTGTGAGTAGGCTTTCTAAAACATTGAAGAGAGAGAAACTGTGACTAACCTTCACCTCAAAGGCTTTACTTAAAGCCATCATTGGTACATTCAGAGAACAATAAAAAAGAAAGTGTTATCAGGGACTGCTGAGCATGTCTGAGAAGAGAAATTGAGAGCCATAAGGGAGGATGAAGAGACTGCAATAAATTGTGGAGTGTTTTTCTCTAAACAAAATCCCTCTGGCAGACCTGGATGAGAGGAATGTTTATTAATTAGTATGGAAGATGTCTGACTTCTTAAATGAAGGGCAATTCTACACTGTTCAGATAAGGTTTTGATTCCTCCCCCTAAAGCTACAGCAGGGACTTTCAGGCTCATTATTCATAACTGGTGATGAAATGAAGCACAGAGTGTCTTAAATGTTGCAGGAGTGTAAATTATCACAAGCTTTGCGGTACTTTCAAAATCTGCTGATTTTATTATTATTATTATTTTCTGGGACACAAAAGGGGAGATTAACTAATTATGCTGATAAGTACAAAATACAAGGAAGCCTATCATGGAAACATTTATAACAATATCTCAGTCACAAGACTTGAAGGTGGTTCTCAGGTCTGAGACTAAATATGACCTTTGCACTGTTAGAATATTTAGACATTGAAGGTTAATTCTCCAAAGTGATGTAAAACCAATTTATAAAATGCATTTTTGTTTAATAGTACTTGTTCTCTGGTTGTGTGATGAAGATGGTAATCTCCAATAGAATTGATCTAATTAAAACAACCTCCAAATCAGCATTTAAATATACTAGTCTGAAGTACTTTGCAATTTCTCTAAACATTTTCTAAGACATATTTAATATGTAGACATAGCCAGCTGAGCTTCACATACAATGTGTATTTTAATTATATTAACGTGAAGCTACTATTTATACTATGCACAAAAGATTTTCTGTCTTCATTCTTGAACACATTCTGACATGAAAAATTTTCTATCTCAAAATTAAGTTCATGTGTCTTAAATTACTGTGGAGGAGTTGAATGAACTCAGTGAGATGTTGAACTCATATCCATTGCCCATGTCTTTAGAATGGTACATATATTAAATCACATTAGTTTAGAAGCCAGAAGATACCTCTGATAGGTTTCTGCTAATGCAATCTTGATTCCATGCCCATGTTTTTCTTCACTGAAGCAGTAAGCCACTGAACTTTGCTTGAACTCACATTCTCAGAAGAGTACAGTACATATTTGATGCAATCCATCCTGTTCATATTTAATTTGTATTTCTTTTCATTTCAGTTTTACAAAGTTTATTATCAGTTACTACCCAGCTAAGCAAGACAGACTGTGACTGGTTCTGTTGTGTGTTCAGGAATCTGACCTCCCTTAAGACAAGTTCCAAGAAAATGTTTCTCACAAAACACTGTTCTGCTCTCTACCAGTTTTTTCCACAAGCTCTGAAAACCATGAAGACAAAAAGTTCTGAAATGGAAATTCTATATCATGATTATGAATTCATGTTTGAAATGTCGTTTCAATATCAAGATTCATGACTTCAGTAAGTGCTAAAACAAAACAAAACAAAACAAAACAAAACAAAAAAAAAAAAAGCATTATATTCCCAAGATTATTACATCTGAAAGAAACTCCTCCATTTAAAGAATGAGATATATGCTTCTGCCCCTCTACTCTGCCCTCGTGAGGCCCAGGTATCCTTTGATGGTAAAGTAGAGATGAGTCCTTTCTTTGAAACAGGACATACTAAACTCCAGCTGAAAGTATAGTGTTTCCCAGGAAGATAATTTATTGGTTTGAGCATAAAAACAAGATATATCCTGACCACTGGGTGACAGTATTTTTGCATTTTGATATTTTCATTTGGTGGAAATATTTATAGCAAATTGTACTGTTTTGGAAGACAGCAGACAGTTTGAGTTGGAAAACTAATCCATAAAAACAAACACAATCTGGACATTGACTCTGATTTTTCTTTTGCTATTCACAGGATCTGGGAGATGCTAAGGATTTTCACAGAAGTGAAAGAATGCAAGTCAGCTCTTCACCACTTATGATTATCTCTTAACATGCTGCCACTGAAATGAAAATCATTCCTTTCATCCGATTTTGTATGCAATCAGACCACAATATTTAGTATGGTATCAAAGTGCTGATCAGATGCAAAATTATGAAATACTATTTAGTGCCTTTCATTTGCTACTTTTGACATACAGTATGAAATGCAAAGATCAATGAATGATACACACTTGTATCCATTACATGTGACTTTTAAATCTACTTTAAAACAATTCAGTCAAAGATGGTATATTACTAAAAACATTCTTAGTCTGAGGGGATAAAGAAATTGTTGACACTAGGTCTGATATGAAATTGGAGATTTTTTGAAAAAGTAAAATCAGCATCTGCTTCTTACCATGTCTTTACCAGGGATTGAAATGTATATCTAATATTTCCAAAGAGTTCAAATTTTAGTCCCTGTATAAGTCTAGAAGGGTTACAGCTTAAACCACAGATCCATGGATTTTAAGGTCAAAAAGAACTACCATGATCATCTTTTCTGACCCACAAAATAACTTTAGCTATTAAATTTCACCTTTCATTTCTGCCACAGGGTAATTATTATTTCCTGCCATGTAAGCAAATGTTATTGAGCCAAATGTGAATTGCTTTGTTTGTCCTTGGAAAGACCCTCTAGAAAATGCTCTGCTACCCTGCCATAAACCAATTCAATTTCATTGGATTCATCTGAGTTGTCTGCTTTCTCATAGTGAGATTGCTTCAGTCCTTTAGGTTTCTACTACAGAATAACAGCAAAAGGATTACTTATATCCCTGAAAAGAAAGAAAGCCCATGCAAAGCTGGAAGTTATCTGATCGTATCTATCCTATTTCCATCAAATCAGCGGCTCAGCTTAGCAGGACCCTGAATCAGGCCTGCAATGTTAACATTTGTCTACGGCTATGTTCTGTCACAGTTCAATGATATTGGTCTAGGAAAAGTGCATTTTCTATTGCCATATTTCTCCTTACAGCATTTATAGAACTCTTTAACCCTATAATACATTACACATTTTCAGTCAAGCATACAGTTCCCATATGCAGTGGTGGTGTTTCTGAATAGCTTTAGTGCACTGAAACTTAAATATGTGGAAGAGCATACAGGCATCCCTTATTATTACATCTTATACTTTTGTTTTAAAAATATTGCTATTCAGTCAATTTTCCATGAATATGGCATATTTCTTCCAGCAAAACAGAAGAACCTTATGTTGCTAGAACAGAGTGTTTATGAAGGTTGCTGGATTTCTTGAAAGGTTGATGGGCTGACATGGTGGACTTGGGAAAGGGAAGTGTTTCCCTTTCCCCTTACAGCTTTAAAGCTTTACATTCCTGAGGTTATCTTTGGATGCAATAATTTAATTTCTAATGCCATATTTTAGTCATTCACTTGTGCGTATGTAAAATTTCAAGCACCTGAAAGCTGTTATTGAAGTCCATGAAAACCTTTGTGAAGTTAAAATTGCATCTATTCTATGCTGCCTTGTAGCATCAGAACTAAACTCTAGATACTCTAGCACAGGATAAGCAGACAAATAGCTGATATGACATGATATTGTGTTTATTGGTAAAGCATGTACACATAACTAAGAACATGCTCTGTTCAGTAAACAGACATGAGGAGTTTCCCATATCTTCTTGTTGGGGTGACGTTGCTTAAGTTTCCTAGCATAGCTTTCTCAAACAGGCTTCTCCAAAGTTGGACACTTGTGCCATTACCTAACTTGGTCCTGAGCCTAAGCAGCCAAAGTCCCAGGATATACTCATAGCACTTTCTGGTGCCTAGAACACTAAACAATATTTATTTGTTATCTTTTATTAATCCATACCACCTGAGCACCACCTGAATGGTGTCATATTGATTTTTGTTTAATTTTTAGCTATCCATGTTGTTAAAGGTTATTTTTAAAAAAGTTAAAGTCATATAGATACAACAGTGACAACAAACCAGTGAACAACCTACTAATTTGGGCCATTTTTGAATACTCATAGTCAAACAATCATTTTGCCTTCTACTAAATAATTTTTTTCTTCCTGGTTATCAAACTCCATGGAGGTGAGCCATGTTGGGATTATAATAGTTAATTGAGGAATTAGTGTTAATCTCAGTGTTGTTAACCTCAGATTAGTGTAATTTTGCAGAAGTAAGCGAATGGTCTTGTCACTAACCCATCATCTTTCCCCTTTTATATGGTAAAGGACAAAACAAATCATGGCAGTAAACATCTATGATTGTATTGAAAGGTCAGGAAGACAAAATTATTTCTGAAATCAGAGGTATTTCTCTTAAGAAATCATTATGTTATGTTTGTTTCATGTGATTTATTCTTTTCAGTGTTGCTAAAAAGTTATGGAAAAAATAAATAAAATTGGTAATTTTGACTAATATGAGTAATGTAGATAGCTAATTGGACCACATGTTTTTTATTTTCCTCCATTAACAAAAGCCCCTCATCTATTGCTTGTAGTCAGTTATGGAAAGTACTTTCCATTGCAGTATGAATAATACCAGCTAAGGTATTGTACATCAAAAAATGAAAGGATGCTTTCATAATCTGCAATTAGTGAAGATAACTTTAGTCCTTCAAACGTACTGAAAGTAAGGATTACTCTTTTGATGTTCACAAAAAAAAAAAAAAGGAAAAACCAACACAAAACCAAACAAAACTCAATATGCTATTTTATCTATTTATTTTTCACTTTCCTTACTTTGTGTCTTTATCTGGAACAGTAGTTAAAATAAGCAAACATAGAATAAGATTCCTTATTGCATTTCTTACTATAGAAAATAAGCTTAAAAGATGTTGGGAGACCTTTAGTTAGTGGATCCAGGCTGATTTACAAACAAAATTCTGAACAAGATAGAGATAAGTTCAAACCCGATGTGCTTACCTATACAGAGCTTCTTATACTGGATACACATCCAACATACACCTGTAGCTACAAAACTCAGTGAGCTGGAGAACAAGCTGCTGTAAATTTATTTGTTCAAATAGCCAAACCAGGCATTACTGATCTTCCAATCTGGCTTTCAAGAGTTTCTGAAAACCTCACAATGCTCTGAAAGAGACAGTTGTCTGCAGTTTAGGCTGTTGTTGTAAATCTTTGCTGAATTTTTTTTGCAGCAAAACTCTTTAAAATACTGAAAAATGGAAAGGAAAATTTTTGCTTTCTTTGGAAGTAAAGCATAACTCTATTTTTGGAGTAGTGGGTTCTCTGGAAACACTTATAGGGCTTGTTTTAGTAATAATTTAGCATAATAAAATAAATGAAAGTGATGAAACATGAGAAATTTGTAAATATTAATTTTTTATAAATTTTACCTTGTTACAGCAGCTAGGGAAAGGTTTATGGGCAGTGAAATTCAAGAGGCTGCATATAATGGAGAATTATTTTTACTGTTTTTCCTGGACATATCATTTACTGTATAGAGAAAAAGACTTTCCACTGTAATTCAGTTTTCCTTAATATGAGCTTCCTTGGTGATTTAAAGAAGTTTGATTTCTTTGTGTATCACTTCTCTTTAAGTGAACATCATAAAATTTCCTGTCCTCAAGCTGTTTTCTACCTTATTTTTCCTTTCAAACAAGAAAATATGTTGAATAGAGATGCTTTTAAAAAAAGACACTTTATCTTCATTTTCAGCCTCTATTTTCTATAATAATAATAATTCAGGATCTACTATCTTGATCAGGTGTCAGAGAAAAAGCTGATTTTTTTAATTTTTTTTTTTAGTTTGACTGACTGTCTTGGTCTGGAGAGGGAAAGAGACTCAGTTCTTTTGAATATTCCCACAATAAGAAATTAGAGGCACAAACGAGGCCAAAATATCAACAGTGAGGCTATTTGTTAACAAAATAACAAAAGGAGGAAGAGAGAGAAGAAATAGATATAGGGAGAAGAGGGAGAAAGCAGGAAAGGGATTATATTACCAATGGTCAGAGGTGGATAGAAAGTTTCTGGAGTCCAAGTTCTGTTGTATTGCCCCGTGATGTTTCCAGCGTGTGGTGTCGACTTCTTTCTCCTAACTTGCCAGTATCACTCAAGTCTTTCTACACAGTTTTTAGTCCTTAGGTATGTGTCCAGGTATTGCTCCCCAGGAAATTGTCCTGTGTATTCCTTGTGTTTGGACATGGGTCTGAAGGAAGGGGAAGGCCTCCGCCTCCTCCTTCTCCATGTACCTGCCCACACACTCAGTACACATCAGGAGCCAGGTGGTGAATCCATTGTCTCACCATCCTCCCTTTCCAGGGTACCTGATGGGTGGAGATGATCTTGTCTTATGCATATTCCCAAAGGTATCAATAGCAGTAACCTCGGTCCATTTTCTGGACCAGCAGCAAAGGTGATTTTATCTTGGTTGAGTCACATGAGGAGAGACAAGATTTAGTCTTTCACACTGACTCAAGAAGGATTTCTTCCTGAAAATATTTTTGTAATAAAGGTTCTGATATTTTGGTTGTTTTTGGTTGTTTGTTGTGTTTTTTTTTTTTTTTAATCCCCAATGAAAAACAATCTGTTGGGTTTTTTTTAAGTCTGTCTCTTCATGGTTTAGAAAAAGTCATGATGGCTTCAGTGTCCAGAATCCAGTATTAGTTTGAGTGGAAGAGTTTATGAAGCTTTTAGGATATTATTTCTTCAGTAAACAATCATTCAGTCTGATGTTTTCCACAATAGTTTTTACAATCCCCTTTAGAGAGGTCTTCCTAGCTTAATGATTTAATTCTTTACACTATCCCATAGTCTACTTGTTGGGAAGCGGACACCTGGCAGAGGGGTCAGGTGGGCCTTTGAGTGCCTGGCAAAGCAGGTGGCCCCCTTCTGTGAGGAAAATTAGAAGCAGACACACATATTTAGTACCTGGGAAATGAAACAGAGTGTGAAGTACATATGTCCAGTGATGTCCTAAGGAAGTAAATATTTATGTTTATTTTTGTAAACATTTTTCATTCCTCCTTACCAGTTGTGTTAAGGTGATCCACACCTCAGTTTCTTTTTCAAATGCTCTCTGACTCCATAGTGGTGATGCACTCCTGGGCTGTTAACAAGAGAGTTTGCAGGAGCAGGTAATAGTGGAGACTTGTTAACATAGCTATCTCTCAAAGAAATGCTGAGGATGATTTATAGCCTATGAAATATTCTCTGTGCAGTCACATAATGCAGGAGGATTGTGTTCTTTAGCAAACCTGATAGTATGTCATTGATGTAATGGAGAAATTTGATTGAGGGGAAGCCTTGCATTTTCCACATGAAACATGGAAGTCATGATACAACATATTTATCATCTTTACCATTTACCATATCTATATAATTGCTTCCTTTCCTCCTACAAAAGGAAGGAGGAAAAAAAAAACTAAAGAAAAATAAATTATTTTTCTCATTACATTTCTTTCTTTAATTCTTGAATGACACATTCCCTAGGAGCAGTACTATTTGTGAAACATATATTTGAGGCTAATTCATAATATACAGAAATGCTATGGAGATGCACTGATCTTGACCTTGGAGGAGATGCACTTAAGTGCTAACCAGCTCTCTTTGGCCTTCCTTCCTTCTAGAGTTCTAACCCATGGAATTCCTCCAAATAGGTCTCTGAAGAGATGTGTGCAGCTGATTACACATCTTTGCAACAGAAACTTTGATCCAAAGAAGCTAAAGACATTAATAAGTGAGTTTGTTATAGCTGTTTTCACTGGAGAGAGGTATATAATAATGTGCTCTTCTCATTCTGGATCGAAAGATGCAAGAATTTCAGACTCAGTTCCCTGCTTATTAGTTTGGGAGCTGATGATGAATGAGACCTTAAGATTATTTTTAATTACTTGCTGCTGTAAGGTTTTAAGTATTCTGTATGGAATGTAGAATGAAGAATGGCTTAAAGAACTTGTGTAATAACTGGAACCAGAGACTGTAAAAACACAAGCTGGTCTGGGGCTCTGAACTGTTCAGAGGGACCTGTCAAAGGTATTGTGCCCAAACTGGTGTCACTGTCTGAGAGATGAACGTTTACATATATTACTACTTTGAATAGGAACATCCCTACCTTTCTGTGAAAAAGGCATGGACAGTCTTCCCTGTGTGATGCAGAGGGGTATAATGCAGTTCTCCTAAATAGTGAGAGAACACAATTTAACAAGCAGCAAAATTAAAGGGAAGAAATTAAATGTGCTAGCTTGTATTGGGTTTGGCTAGGATTCCTTATCTCAGTCCACAGAGTTTCTCATTTTTTATCACAATTTCTCCTTCCCATCCTACCAGGGAGTGAAGGAGAATTCATTACAAAGGAAGAATTGGATACTCTTTTGCCTTCAAACAAAGTTCATTGTCAAGATAGAGGGAAAAGACCTTGGAAGAGCAAGAGGGCTTACTTTCTGAGAACAGCCTTTATTATTACTTTGTTTTGTGATCTCAGTGAATGGATTAGTTACCCTTTGACACACAATATCCTGAAAGGAACAGGGCAGGTGATCTGTTCGATGGACAATCCTAATTTTACTCTTAGTTTGGGTCTTCTCCATCAACACTTGCTTCTGTGTTGAATGCTGCCAAATTCATATGTGGTTTCCTGTCTTTAGAGCAATAAAATTAAGATGACTGTGTTTGTAAATACATAGGGAGAAGTTTATTATCTATTCAATGTTTAGCTTCTAATAAAGGAGTGAAAAAACAACAATGAAAGATAGGAAATAGGGAACCAAAATTCAAATCATAATGTCCCTACTTCTATCACAGACAATGTCTGAGACTGTGTGGCTCTCAGTTACAAAAGATGAGCATTGGTAAGAGAGTTACTAGAACAGTGTGTTCATGTAGTTCCTAAGGTTGACTCTTCCGGCAAGCATAGATCATTCTTTTATTTCGGTTGTATTTCCAAAGATGAAATGATGAAATTCATATCTGTTTTAATGGAACTATTTGTGGCCAATCTAGAAGTATCTTCACTTGGGGTGTTTGACTACAGTTGCAATGTTGTTTTATGAAAAATGATGAGTATAACATCATTAATTTCAGTAAAAGCAAAATCAAGCTATTAAATAGAGAGAAAAGGGGGGAAGTGTGCAGATACAGGTAAACAGAACTTTGTTTCAGTCACTGTTTACATGCATGAACTCAAAAGAAAAAATTGCAGCATTCACAGTGTAATGGTATTTTTATTAAAGGAGGAAAATGAAAGGCTGAGTAATGCGAGTTATCAGAGAAAATGATTAGATTCAGTGTCAAGAATATTTGAAATGTCACCTACTTCAGTTTAAGAAGAAAAAAATAGGCACAAAAGCTTCCATCTGCTTATTGTTTTATGCACTGCTTCTTTCAGACATCAGGGTTATTACTTTCTTTCCACAATATTTACAGAAAATATATACAGCCCTGGCTGCAAATCTGTAAAAATCTGAAAATAAAATATAAATCATTTTTGAGGCTACTGTATCAGCAAGATAATATATATATATACGTACACATGTACAATTCCTATTTTGTTACAGTAGGGTGACAATTTTGGCACTACAAGCATAATTGTTGAAGACAAAATCTTCTCAAGAATGGCTACAACATATACATTCAATGAAGTTCAAGGAAGATGACTTTTGCAAATTCTAGAGAACAACACATTTTGTTCATGCAAAGGGGGGTAAGACATCATTCTGTTAATATGTAAAAAGGGGGGAAAAAATAATTGATGTGAAATTAGTTTACACTGGTGGGGGGAATAACCCAAAACTAAAACCAAAACAAACAAAACAACCCCAACAACCCCATACTGCCAACTTTTTACTTCTTATTTAAATGAAGATACTTCCACACCAAACTGAGAATTTTATTTCCCTTATTGAATCAGGCAGCCCAAAGGCCCAGACACATCATGTGTGATATGGACTTCTATTAATAGTGTGGTAAGGAAATTAAATAGCGTGAATAAGACATAGCTAGTGGATAATCAGTAAAGATAAGTAGTTATTTGACATGGTTTATATATGTTTTATCACTTTTTTTTTTGGGGGGGGGTGGAGGAGAGTGGGATTTTATTCTAATTTTAGATGAAGTTGAATAGTAACTGTAATAGTTTATATTTGCTACCCTCTTCCTTCATGATTTTGAACAGTTTGCCTAAAACCAGGAAGTGAATTTCTTTATGACTGAAGTACTTTTAACCATCTGCTGTGAAGTTCCTTTCTAAGCAGTTTCTGTTACTAAAAGAAAGGTATGAATTAAAGCTGACTGCTATTCTATAATTACACTGCAGTTCTTGTAGGACTGTGTACTAAAGGGTAAAAGTTTGGATCACAGAGGATCTGTGAAGAATTATGTCCTGGTCCCTAAGCAATTTCCCATTGAATATTTCCCAGGTGCCTAAAACACCTTGTTTGATGAGGTGACTCTAGGGACAAGGAACATGGCTTAGATTCTGAAAGAGGATGTCAAGTGCAAAATGTTCTCAAAGGAAACTTTTAAGCTCAAAGAACACTCCTTTGTTTCACTGGGAAGTTTCCAAGGGATCCTAACAGATATTGACTTATTACATTAACTTGGTAAAATATTGTGGGTCCAAGAACAGAAGAGAAATGTTTCATATGTTTTGTTTTGTCCACTGTGTAATCAAATGTATAGGTCATGCTTTTAAGCAGCTATAATGGTTAGTGGAGCAGACTTTCCATGTTTTTTGTGTAATGAACAGATGTGCAGAAAACTCAGCTACCTGCTTTCTAAAAACTATTTACAAGTAAAAACCCAAGTGGAAATGTCACAGGGAAAGGCTTCCTTTTTCAGGTCAGGAACATGTACCGTGAAGTAGGTAATGGAGAAGGATTCAAACAGTCTGCAGAGAGTGGTGGTGTAAGTCTAATGATAAGAGGATTTATATTTTGCAGGTGCAGCTCACTTTGGCCAGGTCAGGCTAAAGTGTGCTCAGCACTATATAGAACATAGTGAACTGTAGGATTTAGAATAGAATAGAATAGAATAGAATAGAATAGAATAGAATAGACCAGACCAGGTTGGAAGAGACCTTCAAGATCATCGCATCCAACCCATCAACCAATCCAACCCACCTAAACAACTAAACCATGGCACCAAGCACCCCATCAAGTCCCCTCCTGAACACCTTCAATGACGGCGACTCCATGACCTTCCCGGGCAGCCCATTCCAAAGGGCAATCACTCTCTCTGTATAGAACTTCTTCCTAACATCCAACCTAAACCTCCCCTGGTGCAGCCTGAGACTGTGTCCTCTTGTTCTGGTACTGGCTGCCTGGGAGAGGAGACCAACATCCGCCTGTCTACAACTTCCCTTCAGGTAGTTGTAGAGAGCAATAAGGTCATCCCTGAGCCTCCTCCTCTCCAAGTTAAGCAACCCCAGCTCCCTCAGTCTCTCCTCATAGGGCTTGTGTTCCAAACCCCTCACCAACTTCGTTGTCCTTCTCTGGACTCGTTCCAGCAAGTCAACATCCTTCCTAAACTGAGGGGCCCAGAACTGGACACAGTACTCGAGGTGTGGCCTAACCAGTGCAGTTTACAGGGGCAGAATGACCTCCCTGCCCCTGCTGGCCACACTGTTCCTGATTCAGGCCAGGATGCCATTGGCCCTCTTGGCTGCCTGGGTACACTGCAGGCTCATGTTCAGCCTACCATCGACCAGTACCCCCAGGTCCCTCTCTGCCTGGCCGCTCTCCAGCCATCAGTGTGCAGCTCTGTTACCAAGAGTACTAGTACAGATGCTTTCTGGAAAAAAAACAAGCAAAGTTTCTCAACATTAGACAGATGACCTACACACATTCAGTCTGCTGTGGTGAAGTTTATAGTAACCTGTAACATCTGAAAGCAGACATGCTTTAAAATTACTTCAGAAGATTATGAAATACGTTTCGGAATCTATTACCACTTGCCTTTTTGTCTTCTTTCCAAATTGTGCATTATTTTGCACAATTTTCTTCTCTTCACCTGTACTTTAAGAAATAAAACACTCCACTGTTCATTGTTGTGGTTAATTTACTTTTATTTTTAACGTTTATTATTGTTTTCTAAAAGAATGGATAATCTGCTTAACTGAAAGGTTGGCATATCAGGGACAAAGTACTTAGGAATTCATCAGTAATGACTCTGCAAGCCATACACATCTTGTGTTTATTTTATTTGAGGTCTTACTGTGGGTCTAATTAATGCTAGTGAATTAATACTTACTATTCTCACTGCTGCCTCTTTATGCAAAATACTATACCCCTTTGCACTCAGCAGAGAGCTCTGATTTTGTAAATTCTTTAATGCTTTGCTATCTTGGATGATAAAGATTAAATCAAACTGACAGTTAGAATTAGCAAAAGTTTACCACCATTTATAAACCAAGTATTTATTTATTTTTTCTGTGCATATTATGTTTATTGTTGTTATTTGGTATTAAGTTGGGGGGGTGAGGTGTTTTTGCCTTCCTATTTGATTCAATGGGTCATTCCTCAGCAAAGACAAATTAGTGACACTGAAAGTCTCCTGAGGTGTCTCTGGATGTGATAATTCGCAAGCTATCTGAGGCACACATTATTGTAAAAACAAGGAAAAAGAAGCCAGTGTGAAGAGACAGAAAATGTTTAAGAAATACATCAGTCTCCATACAGACCTTGAAAAATAAGGTTTAAAAGTTGACTGCATTAGAAGTTGGGAAGCTTACAGAGGAGGCAATACTGAAAAGAAAAAGACCATGGTCCAGGATTAAAATAATGAGAAAATGAGTCTAGTTATATAACTTATCATGATGTATGACAGTACAAGTCAAATACAAGAATAGCCATCTGAGTCACCATTTATTATTTTTCACTTCAAGATATTTTTGTACACAGCTATTTATAAATTTAAAATATAAACAAAAGAGTTTTCCTTAAAGGGCATTATTTGATCTACTTCTCAAGGGGAAATGATCTCTAAGGAGCTTAAAATGTGATACTTCAGAAACAATGGGGAAAGTATAAACAGATGCAGGATGGGGATGGGGTGGAGGAACTTTTTATATGTTGAACTGATCTTTCCCCTTTGAATTAGGGGGGAGGGGAAATGTGTTTTGTTTTTTTGGGGGTGGGGAGATAGTGTTTAGTGTCTGAGTTTTCTTGGTTTGGTTGGGTGGTTGGTCAGGGTTTGGTTGGGTTTGGGTTTTTTATTTGCAATGGCATATGCTAGACAGGGATATCTGTAATCTCTATTAGTAGCAAGTTGAACAACTGAAAATTGGACTTCTGAATTGAGAAAGTGGTGTCATATTTGGAAGTGCTGCTTTTATTGACAATTACTGAGAGAGACAGTTCTAAGTAGATAGTGGTTTGGAAACATAAATAGGCAAGCTTTCCATTAGAACATGTGAACACTCTTGTTCTGCTTTGTCTTTTTTTTGCCATTTTTTAAATGCTGTTTTAAAGACTTAAAGCACCTGATCATCATTAAATGCATAGATTTTTCCACTAGGCTGACAGTAGTGATGATACCAATGATTCTTGATAGCTCAAGTGATCTGAATGAAATCATAAGCAATCACAAGTAGTAAAAAAAAACCTTTTACAACAGGCAGCAACAGAACAACAATACAACAACAACAAAAAACAACCAACCCAACCAACCAACCAACACATAAGAAGTCTTTTCTAGTAGTAAACAAATTGCCATGAGGCTGAAGACAATATAGGGATTTCATATTCTTAATTTGTCAGTCAAAGAATAACTCAATATGAGCCAGCATTGTGTGTCTACAGCCCAGAAGTCAACTGTTTCCTGGGCTGCAGCAAAAAGAATTGTGACTAGGAGGACAAGAGAGGTGATTATTTCTCTCTGCTCTTGCAAGACCTCACCTGGAGTACTTCATCCAGTTCCAGTGCCTAAAATGTGCTGTCTGGATTCTATTAATCCAAATTAGGTCTATTTATGGGTTAGACAGCTGCTACCCATCTTAGTGACAGATAACTATCTCACATATCATGAAATGTCATGAAATGTCTTTTTATTTAGCGTGATCTTTCCTCAGGCAGTTGACCATATCTGTCCTTGTGTATTAAAAAGTGTGAAAGATGCAAAAATTCTAGAGACAAAGATGTTGTCCCTAACCAGCAAGTATGTTATCTAGCAGGGTAGAAGGAGATTCTTATTTGCCACTTCTCTTTCCCATCCCATGACTCCTACATTTGTAGTTGGAGGGATTCTGTTTCAGCATGGTGGTGTGGAACATGCCCTTACCCAAGACACTGTACTTTTTGATAATTTCTTTAACTGAGCAAAATGTGTCACCTTATATTTGTTAGGTGAGTGTTCTAACCATCATATTGTTGTTTAAATAATCTCTATGGATGACTATTAGTCATAATTTTGGGTCACTCAGGTAAATAATGGGATAGATACAGAGAATTCAATATCTGGTTTCTCTAGTCAGAGTGCACTACCACTTTAAATAGAAACAGCTGTTTCTTTGTCTCTAGATCAGACACTTTGAATTGCCAACTCAAACTGAAAAGATTCAGAAGTGAATATTTCTTTGTCTTTTTGGTACAAACTGCATTGTACAGAATATTTGAAGCTTATCATGCACTTGACTGCGCTGAAGAAATAGCAGTTAGTACTAGTGTTAATAATAATTTTCTGGCAGGCACAGTCAGCACCTGTGATTGGTGTAGTTTCGTTTCATTTATTTCCTATAAAAGCAGCTAAATACTCATCAGCTGAACTATTTTAAATTGCATTGGCAATACAAAATACATTATAAGGAACAAGCATATTCTGATGGGGATGGATTGCATAACTTATTGAGTCTATTCCATCTATAATTTCCATGATGGTTTCTTGAGTGACTTATGCTGCACTAATCTGCTGCCCCAGAGTAGAAATGGATTCAGAGTAAATCTCTCTCCACAGGTGGCATTTCCCAGTAATGAATTCTGCCATTCAATTATATAATCAGAGTAATTTCTTCATGTTAAAAAAAGACCCTTTCTTGAGTGACACATAAATTACCACTGGATTAAATTAGTGCTACTGCCAGGGCTTCAAGATTTCTCCAGCTGACAGCACAGTACTGGTAGTGATGATGACAAAACATCTCAGAGATGTCATCTCAGAGATTTTCAAGTTTATTTTTTCTGTCTCTTCACACTGGCTTCTTTTTCCTTGCTTTTACAATAATGTGTGCCTCAGATAGCTTGCAAATTATCACATCCAGAGACACCTCAGGAGACTTTCAGTGTCACTAATTTGTCTTTGCTGAGGAATGACCCATTGAATCAAATAGGATTCTGATGCTTCAATGCTTATACCAAATCAGTGGAGTCTATGTGAAGTTCCCTATGCAAAAAAAAATTGCCACATCTAAGAAAATCATTGGCACTTTTGTGCCTTAGTTTCTATTTCTATAAAGTGTTCTGTCTCAGAGTGGTATTGCAGTTGTACTCACTAGAATAGGCTATATGAGCCACCACTATACTTTGACTTTGCACTTGAGCACATCTCAGTTTAGCATTTGTACACACAGGAGTAATGCTTTAGCACAAATAGGCAAGACTCTAGTGTCTGAGCCACCTTGCATGGATATAGAGAACTTGAAACACATAAGATGTTGCTCCATCTTTTTCAGGAAGAACACTGACTTTATATCCCCCCAGGGCAAGTATGGACTTTATCTCTCTAAAACTCAGGGAACTGTTTTGAAATGTGTGGCTTCACAGTGTTGCACTGAAAGCAGTTCACATCCTGAAATTTGTATGTGTAGAATGTAAGAAGAATTTTATGCTTCAGCTTGCTGTTCATCTTACATTTCTCAGGCAGAATAAATACATGGGTAGTGTGGCTTTTGGAACCTTCATGAGGGACAGAAAGGAACCAAGTTAACATTTTTTTGTCCACACTGACATGATTAATATTTATTTCTTTGCATTACATCATGGAGCGGACTTGGTTTCTCAAGAACTGGTCCTATCTCGCAGGATAACAGGCTATCTACTCCTTTTACTTGTCAAAGGATGCATATGCTCATATAAAGTGCTTACATGCTAACAATTTGTCTTACACTAACCACAAGGAGAGGATGTCAGATTCATGGGAAACAGTAACTGGATAGAAGAGAATAAAGGTAGTCCAGTAAAGGTTTGTGTTTAAAAGCACAGAATCAGATTTTAATATCAGGTATACTATTTGCTATGTACGCTACCTCATATTGTTTCTCTATAAGTAAATGCTAAAGGATACTACATCTTGGAGTTTGCAGCTTTAATAGGTAATCTGAAAGTTATTTCCTTTTAGAATTTGAGAATTCATGCCAGTAGGACCTGACTGCACAAATACTTGCTGAAAATTTAAACCAAAGAAAAAGGACAAATTCTTAAGTGAATAATTTGAATGCTGAAATATCAGTACAAGGATCTTTGCACTGTTACCTACTTCAGTTTGATTAGGTTCTACCCATACAATGTGCAGAGCCACAGAAAGATTTTTGCTGAATTCACCTGGAATTACATCAGGGTTTGTAGTTCTTATCTTGTAAGCTTGTGATTAATTATCCCTCTCCTCATGTAGACCTTTGAAGTTTTTTTCAAGATTAATTAGGATATGTATAGATTTCTAACAAATCCTGCCCTACAAGTCTGTATACAGCAGGATGTGATCTGATTTCCTGTCTATCAGATTCGGGCTCTCAAATTGTCAGTGTCACAAGTGAAATCATCACTTAACAGCTGTTGGCAGGAAGTTTTGAATACCAACTTTAATTAACAACTTTATTTTTAAACAGTGCCAAGACTATGCACATAATGAAGAATTATTTTTTCTGACATCTAGATCTGTTTGTTTTTTACACTGAGGTCTTAAGTAAAAAGACTTGTATTATTTTTAATGTAACTTGCAAAGTTAGAACTTTCCAAACTGATATTTTCAACCAAGATGCCCTCATTTAAGATGAAGACCAATACTCTGAGGAACTACATACAGAATTTATTTCCAAGAGCATATGGAACTTATTTCTAAGAGCACTACAAAATGCATTGCTGTCTATCAATGATGATCGAAGCCGGAAAGTCTCAGAAGATTGAGGTATATCAACAGAATGTACTGAAAGGGTTGTATCACTGCAAGCACCTTATTTATTTATTTGTTTTCCCCACATACATGATTCATTAGTCAAGTACCTTGCAGTTAGCAGCTGTGAAACCCGCATGTGCATCCATGAGGCTTAGTGTTAAGCTACATGGGCTGGAGAGCACCCCTTGAGGAACCAAGAGCAGTGGTAGCTTCTGAGACTCTTCTCATTGCGTATTGACACATGTGTGACTTTAGACAGAAGTTTTGCAGTCAAAAGATCCTTAATCCTCACAGTCCCACTATTTGCTTTGCTATTGTGTGAGAACCATTGCAGCTGTAGCTATTGTTTCAGACTTTGTCTCTAGGTTTGAAAGTAAAAAAGCATATAACAATAAAGAAAAAAAATACAAGTTTTGTCTTATATTCATAGGCTGGAGAGAAAGCCCAGGCTGGTTTAAATACAGCCAACCTTACAGATACTCTGTACAGCAAAGGTACAGAAAGGATAGCTCTATCACAAATTGATGCTGGTCTGTAGGAACCAGGATGACTTTGAAGCCCATGTGTATCATTTTGTTTCTAATTTGTTATTAAAATAATTGCAAGGAATAGAAAAGTAAAATTTAGAAACACTTGTACAGCGTAGTGGGTTGGTTGCTGTTGTGTTTAGTTTTGTTAGTTTGGTTGTTTGTTTGGTTTTTTTTTAAACTATGTAATAGCTAGTTGTTGGGGCATGATATGATAGCAAAAGATGAAAGTTAGTGGGGTGAGAAGATAGTGCATAGGAGAACACCATTACTTAATTTGAAATATTAGATAACTACTAATTTTGCGCTGGTTACCAATATTTCTGAATAAACTGATTGGAGACAATGGCTATGTTCCTAGTGATAGTAAAAAGGCAGAAATCTCTCTATATTGAGTAACCTATCTACTATGATGGAAAACCTATGAATCAAAACACAACAAAATTGATCAGTAATTAGGCCTTTGATTTCAAAATAGGAGAGCTTCAATGTAAGCATATCTTCCTGGAAATTCAATAGAGAACTGGGATTTGCCAATAAAAACCTATGAAGTTAATACACCTAAGCTGACATAGTTGTTTGATTCCTACTGAGAGAAGCCATCTCATTCATTTTTCTTCATTCCACCTTGCCCACTGTCCTTTCTTAACCTTGAATGGGTAGTCTCAGACCTGGCACTCATCTGTCTGCTGGCAAGCCCATTTAGCTCTCTGAAAGTACTAGCTTTTCATGTTCATTTAATTACCTGCTAAATTTGTGAGTTGTGTCTCTGCTCTGAGAAGCCAGAGGAGTGTTTGAGCTGGTGGGAATCAGTGGCCAGGAGTTGGGATGGGTTTAGCAGTTTGGAAACCCTTCTGGCTGAAGCTAGGCATTAGGCCAGGTCAGCAATCCCCTGTAAACACACTTGCAGGTGTAAATCTAGCCATAGTGGATCTTTCTGCACAGTCTGTCTTTACTGCAACTTGATTTGCTTTGATGGATCTGTTTTTCACTTGCAGTTTGTGACATTTTTTATATTTTTATGTCACCCATATCAAGAGTTCTTAGGGTCTCTGAAGTCATTCCAGAAAGGGTCAGAATGCGCCAATCCACTGCTTGGTATGACAAGAAATTATATCAGACCTGAATTCTAGCCAAGGAGTACATGTTTTATAAGTTTTAAAAGCTAGAGTCCTTTCTTGTTTTGCTGTAAATGCATTAATGGAACATCTGAAATGTGTACTACTACTGAGGTCTCAATACATCATCAACTGGAAATACATCATGCAGTGTGACTTCAGGTTTGGGCCAGAGAGGGTTGTAAATAAGAAGTGTCATATTAGTAACAACTGTAGGAGGTTAGGAGTCAGGAATTATGTTCTTCACTAGAATTATGTTCTTTGATTATGAAAAAAAAATAAATAAATTTGGTGCTGTATTAAGATAACAAATTAGTTATCTCTAAGGAGTGGATCTGGGGACTGGAGTCCAAAACAGCATGCTGTTTTTTCTGTTTGCTTCTAGCATGTGCACTCCAAACTCAATGCACTTTATTAGAATAAACCTTTATTAGAATAAACCAAACCAGGTTGGAAGAGACCGTCAAGATCGTCGTGTCCAACCCATCAACCGATCCAACCCACCTAAACAACTAAACCATGGCACCAAGCACCCCATCAAGTCCCCTCCTGAACACCTTCAATGACGGCGACTCCACCACCTCCCCGGGCAACCCATTCCATAGCGCAATCACTCTTTCTGTATAGAACTTCTTCCTAACATCCAACCTGAACCTCCCCTGGTGCAGCCTGAGACTGTGTCCTCTTGTTCTGGTACTGGCTGCCTGGGAGAAGAGACCATCATCCACCTGTCTACAACCTCCCTTCAGGTAGTTGTAGAGAGTGATAAGGTCACCCCTGAGTCTCCTCTTCTCCAGGCTGAGCAACCCCAGCTCCCTCAGCCTCTCCTCATAGGGCTTGTGTTCCAAACCCCTCACCAACTTCGTTGCTCTTCTCTTGACTCGTTCCAGCAAGTCAACCTCCTTCCTAAACTGAGGGGCCCAGAACTGGACACAGTACTCGAGGTGTGGCCCTAACCAGTGCAGTGTACAGGGGCAGAATGACCTCCCTGCTCCTGCTGGCCACACTGTTCCTGATGCAGGCCAGGATGCCATTGGCCCTCTTGGCTGCCTGGGCACACTGCAGGCTCATGTTCAGCCTACCATCGACCAGTACTCCCAGGTCCCTCTCTACCTGGCTGCTCTCCAGCCACTCTGACCCCAGCCTGTAGCACTGCATGGGGTTGCTGTGGCCAATGTGCAGAACCCGGCACTTGGATGTGTTAAATCTCATGCCGTTGGACTCTGCCCATCTGTCCAGCCTGTCGAGGTCCCTCTGCAGAGCCTCTCTACCCTCCAGCAGATCAACTCTTGCCCCCAGCTTGGTGTTGTCAGCAAATTTACTGATGATGGACTCAGTGCCCTCATCCAGATCATCAATAAAGATGTTAAAGAGCACAGGGCCCAGCACTGATCCTTGGGGCACACCACTAGTGACTGGCTGCCAGCTGGATGTGGCACCATTCACCACTTAAGACAGATACATTGTGAAAGTTTTCCCTTGCCACAGAACCAGCTCAAGTGACTATTCAATAGAGCAGTGAACAGGATCCTATTGTACTTCACATTTCTACTGAAGATACATTTGCCTCTTCTTACAGCCAATCAGCCTACTTTGGATAGCATCTAATGAACCCTAGAGAAATCCCTTGCATAATTTGGATAGAGTGTAATGCACATGCCTTTGTTAGTAATCTCCAGTCAAACAAATTGCAGTTTGAGGTGCTGATTGCACACCTTTGTGAACTCTTTTTGCCTAGGTTAACAACCATCAACACTGTTTCTTCTTTAGAATACCTGCCAACACTCTACTTTAAAAATTAATTCCTGTTATGTGTAAATTTTGTTATTTTAATTGCATTTTACTTAACTGTGAATAATCTCATAAATTTGCAGATACTGGCTTTTGAAAACTTTCTCTCCTTTTTGTCAAGACACAAAATAATATTCTGAATCTTCAAATTCTCTTGTATTACTTTGCAGATACTCCTCAGTCTGCTGAAAACATTATTGTCTCTCAGTATTTATCACCCTGAGAACCCTGTTGTACACAGGTGTCCTGTCCCTAAGATACACACACAACAACAAAATACAGCAAACAAAAATAATCCAGAAAAAAGAGGGATCTTGTTGCATGATAGGAGGAAGCAAACACAAACTCATAGGCTTTTAAAATAACATAGAAATGCAATGAACTCTGACTGATCTTGTACATGTACAAGAGACTCTAGGATCTTTTAAAAGAACATCCTTGGAAGACAAGAAAAGGTCTGTGTATATGAGGACATAGGGGAAAAATAATTTAAATGGTCTAAAAGTGAGTTTAAATCGCATTAGTTATCACTTTAATTCTGAACCAAGTTGTTTCCACAGCTATATAATAAGATAAAATAATCTAGTTAATTGAAATTGATTTTCTGAAGTACACTAATGTAAAAAGTCTAAGAATTGAGTGTGTTTTACAAGATGTGTACAATTCAGATTATTTTCTTAATAATACCTTGAAACAATTTATCTATATTTAGGACCAAAGTTATATTTGTTGTGACATGTTGGTGTGTGTTTGTTTTTTTTTCCCCTCAAAAAGCCAAACCAAATGAAGAAAAAAACAAGCCCAACAAACACACAAATATATAAAACAAACCCAGATACTTATTTGAATGAAGGTATTTGAAATCTGAGGTAGAAAATAGAAAAAAAAATTGAATATTAAGTTCCAGTATGGTCACAAAAGGAATAAATAGTTATGAGAGAGACTGAAAAAAATTTGACTAGTTAAGAATTGTCAGTCTTCCTTATGCAGTTAGATTTCCCAAATGGTGTATAGAAGTTGGGCATGGAGCTCAAAGATGTTCTACACATGATCAGTATGAGTAGATACTTCCCGTTCCTCTTAGCAGAAACAACATGCTGTCCTGAAGGATAGAACAAACCTCTTAATCTTGTCCTGGTATTAACAGCCTAGTAGATTGTATTATGAAATGCTTTCTAACTGATATCAATGTCAAAAGGAAACAAATTAGGAATTGTTTTAGAACATTACAGTAGGAATTTTGAATCAGGGAGTTGTTAGTTTTATCATGTTAAAAAAAAATCATTCTGATCTCTTCTAAACCTTCCTCTCTCACTAGATAATGTAGCCTCAAATTATTGTAGAATTTAGACTTGTGAGGTTAGTGCTATGTGTTTATATCATTCTTCCTTAAGACAGTCCATTATTTCTGATACATTTTAATTAAACCAGCAAATAGCCTTTTATCTCTATATGTCCAGTAGCTGCTGTGTGGTAACATTTGTTTGAGTTTACATTTAATAAATATCTCCTGCTTAACCCTTCAGCAGCAGCTTAAACTGAAGTGCTGGTAATGAAGATGTATGGAAATAAAGACAGAAGAAAAGCATTAAAATGAAATGGATTAAATTGGCTAAGAAGTCTGAAGGGCTCGCATAACAAATGATGCCTCAAGCACATCAAGGCTGACTAAATACTGAACTGATTTAATTAGGTTATTTCTTCAAGGTCACACCTAAGAGCCTATATTTATGGCTTTTGCCACACAACTTCTGTTTGGATTAGTGAAGAGTAAAGCAATGCCCTGGAGGAAAAGACAAGGTATTGCTAACTTCTGCACAATGGCACCAGTTGTATTGGACAATATGCAAATGTTACGTTTTCCAAAAATAAGAGACTTTCAAAATGCCGAGTTTAGTGGCTAATTCTTATAATACTCTACAGAAAACACTCATCAGCTACCATCTGGCCCCCAGTTAGCTAACTGGAAAGACATTATTAAATAAAATCTGGTTACTGAGGAACCAATACTCTACCTTTTTTAGGGGCCTCATTAGTCGCTTCATTTGAACCTGAATTGTGACTCAAAAGTAAGAACAATTTAATAATAAGGACATCAACTGCTGAGAAAAAATAGTTTTAATTGCTATTTTTCATTTCCTGCAGCTGAGATCGCAATCCAAGGCAAAACAATGCAACTAATTTATTTAGGTTTAGTTAATTGGATACTGAAAAATATGATGCTTAACAGTTTTTAAGTCTTTCTTCAAAATATTTCCAACCGATAAGGATATTTTTTTAATTAACAAAATTATTTTGATACTCAGTAGTAAGTAATTTAATAAGAATTTAAAATTATTATGCAGCTTTGAGTTGTAGTTGATTACAATACTTTAAATAGGAATCAGTTAAGTATACTTGAAATTTAATGCACAGACAAATGTTTTAAAAAGCCCTGGAATTCGCTGTCACATGAAAGTCTTAATCTCTTTAACTTTAGCAGAAGTACTTTCTCAGACTGCAGAGGGCAATCAAACTGTCTTCCTCATGCTCATTTTATTAGCATGGACCACTTATGATGTGAGTTTAGAAATGACAATACCTTATTCAGCATCCTCGATTAAATGTCTGCTTAGAATGCCTTTGGTTGCTCAAGCCTTGGATATTGCATTATTTGGAGTTCACTAAACTTCATGCCTAGGAACATAATAATATTTTTAGAAAGTATTTCTAAAACAAATTTTTTAAAAGTATGGAAAATCATAACACATTTTAATGGATAACATGTTTTTTGCTTAAGAGGTTTAAGGCACTCAGTGGTGTTTTCCTATCATTATTCCAAATTCATGGCTGGCATTGTGAAAGTGCTCAAAGTCTCTTGTAAGGAAACTTATACTTGGTTATCTTTGATAGGTGGTGATTTTGTGGTTGGTTTGTATATCAAGCTGGGAAATAGAATAGATGCTTGCATAAAGGATCGCATTAGAATGAGAAGAGAGACTGACACACACAATAACTACTGAGGGATTTTCTGTGTGAATTACAAAGATATGCTGTTTTATTTGTGACTATATTCACCCATTCAAAGGCATCTACAGATGTCTCAAAACAAGTGAAGAAATACAATATTTATTGGCATAACCTGATGAGGATTCTGCAGTGAACATTAAGGTAAGGGAGAAAAACTAAGAAATGTTCTAAAATATACTGGACTTTTAACTTAATTTTTGCAAAGAGTTGCTCCTTTACTGACTACCTAAATGTTATTTTTATTGCACCCATAAAGCTAGCTGATGTTTCCATGTCCATTTTTCTTAAAAGGTCAAATAATTATTTTCATCTTGGATAAACAAAACAATGCCTGAAATATGAACTACAGGGAAAATTGGAAATTGGGAGTTGTCAGCTGACACAGGTATGTTGCCAATGATTCATCTGTCATTATGTTTGTGTCAGTGGTGCTGATATTGCAGAACATAATCTCACAATACATTAATAATAATCAAGAGTTTTAATAAGTTTCTTACTAATATTATTAAGATGTGTGGATCTATGCCCTATTTTAGGCAGTTAGAACACCCTTTGTGTATTGTTTAAAGAAGAAAATCCTTCATAATATGTTTGCCTATTTTCTTATTGTATAAACAAACAGGTTTTTCAAGACTCTCATGTGTTTAAATGCCATTTCACAATGTGGAATCCCATTCTTCAAGCACATTCTGTGATTTCATACAACAGAGTTAGTGTAAACAAGCTAGAAATTCACAACATTTTATAGAATTTCAAACCATTAGTCTGACCTTTCTGATATAAAATCATTCAAATATACATGAAATGTATATACAAATATAACAAGTATATATATATTATAGAATATATGTATGTTCTATATTCATATAATTCAAATAAGTTCCAACTTCCACTCATAGTAGAGGTATTTCTCCTGCATAATTTCTATTTCTGGATGAAAGCAGAGAGTTAAGAATTTACATATACACGTTTCTATATACCTAAAATGAAAAGCTATCAAATTATATTTTAATATACTTGGTTCAGCTTTTGACTTTATCACTGAACCCCTAGAGAAAAAGCTTCACATATGGGAACTGTTAGGAAACAATGGTTAGATGTCAGTGTTGTCAGACCTGGAATGGGCAAGAACAGAGTGATACCAGAATGCTCCAGTCATTTGTCCTCCTTCAGTCGTGGAAAGCATTCTTCTCTTCCCTGATCTATTAATATAGGTTCTCTGTATTTCTGTAATATAGTATTAATAATAATATATTCCCCTTGAACCAATTGCAAATATGAATCCTGAAAATTATGTCTTAACCCAAATTGTGCCCAGGTTTTCTCATATGTATCCATTTGTAGGATCTAAACCTAGTTGCAAACTTACAAAACACAGTGGAAACAAATTATAAAGTCATGACAGTAAGTATATGTATTATGTAAATTCAGTAGGTAATTTATTTTCTAAAGTCTGCTTTATTTATAAAGAAGAGATTGGTTTTAGTGTTAATAGCAAATAATTTAGGTAGAAATGTGGTTTGGTTTACATTTGATAAAGTACCTTTGTTTTCATGTTACAGAGACCACTTAGCCTCTCCTTAAGGTTTTTGCTCTTGAAAATTTGTTGTGTGGAAGATACTAGAGATATCACCTACATATGCATAGGTATTTCCTGGCTTTTCTGAGGTGCTAGGATACTTGATGTGTTCCTATGGACTGGTCTATGTGCCTTAAGACGCAGGGAAGGCCCACATTCATCATAGGCTGTAGTCAAGATCAAGTGGATAATGACACTTGATGTGCCCTGGAAACCTCTGGACAATTCAAATGATACTTGGCATAAACTCATCAGATTTTCCTTAACTGCTCTGTGTGCTCTGCACATAGTACCAAAGTCTGACTTTCTCTCAGGCAACAGAAACCTCAGTGACTATACATCCTGGCTTGGTGCCTCTGACAGTCTCAGAAACTGAAATAAAGCCCTGAACTTCAAAGCCCATCTGTACCCAAATGAAGATTCTTCTACCATGCAAAATAGAGCCAGAACACAATTCCATGACTGAATTACTCTAAAGTCCCTTTAAAACAGAATAACATTTTGCTGGTGCTATTGCATAGTCCTGAATCCAATGTCCAGGCCTTTCCAGAATAGTAAATACTCCCATATGTAAAACCAAGTTACGTCATGATGATTGTTATCAACCTACAATGAATACCAGAAGAATTAGTAATTACCAGCCACTCACTGCAAAGTGTCAGAGAGATATGTCTTTTATATTTTACTTGCAATAAAAGATGTGGCTGGAATGCAAGTCTACATTTGTTTGATTCCCTGCACCTGGAGGCTTGGGGCTGCTTGTATGTTTCTTCTTTTTTCATGTCAAATGTGGGTGTCTTCATCTACTTTCTTATTTTTTACAATGCGTTTGTTCTATTTTATTTATTTTTTTTTTTAAAGCCTTTGCATAGGTGAAGACATTTAAAGTAATATCTCATTCTCTTTGGTGCTTTATTTACACACATGAAACACACACTCATACCATAGCTGTGACTGCCTGGAGAATAACGATTCAGTTCATGAAACCTTCAGTGTATGACATTTGTTTTTATTCCGCATGGATACTAAACCAAAACAATCCTGAAACCTTTTTTTTATTAAAAGAAGTGTCAAAACAGATGTTTTAAGAGGGGGGAAAAAATCCCAACATTTTAAGCTTTTCTCTTTCTGTCTGTCTCAGTGTCAGCAAAAGTAATCAGAGAATTATGTACCTGAAAGATTACCTACATAAACCAAAACTGGGATAATGAAATGTCCCAGTCTTGAGACTGAATAGTTCAATCAAAATACATTATCTCAATGTTCCTATTAGGTATGTCTATAAACACTTCACAATGCACTGTCATACCTTTCCTTCACAACAGACATAACAAATGTATGTGTTTCAGTATAAACACATTAAATTCACAGAAACATAAACAAATTTGTGAGCACCAAAACAGTCATTTACACTTTGATATATGTACAAATTTAACACACATGTAAAGTGTAAAGGAATTCATCAGCTCATTTCCATTTTTGTTAATAGACACTTTCTTTACACCTTTTCTGACTCCTAATAGGAATCACCTAAAGAATGTAAGACAGAAATACAAAAGGAATATGGAGGTAAGTCAAATTCTGCTGTAAAAAGTAGCAGAACATGCCTCAGTATTTCTAGAGTACTGAATCTGATGAACATTGCAAATCAAAATCATAGATATATGCCAAGGTCTGTTATTTGAATAAGTAATAGGCTTTGAAGGAAGCCATTTCCTCATTGCTAATCTATGTCCAAATTGTGTCTTTATGAACCAATATACATCACAAGTCCTCTACAAAGATTTCACTTTATTATTTGAACATCTAAGCAAAGTATTTGTCCTCTGTGGTGGAAACAAGAGAGGTGGGTGAACTTCATATTTCTTCCATAATTTTTTTTGAGGACTCTCTTCTTCCTTGGACCTCCCTTTTAAAAGCCTTCCCTGATATATAAAAAGTAGGAAAGACAGAATCATAGAATCAATAAGGTTGAAAAAGACTTCAAAGATCATCAATTCCAACCTGTCACCCAGCACCTCATGACTACTAAACCATGGCTTCAAGTGCCACACATCCTGTTTCAGTAACTTGGGACAATTAGTAATGCTTCCTGTCATGAACAGCTATGTTATCTAAACAGCAGTCTGAGCAGTCAAAAAAAGAAAAAAAGGGGAAAAAAGGAATAATTAAACTCTCTACTGTGCACTAAAGTTCTGGTTTGAGTGGAAACCAAATACTTTCGTAAAAGAAATTCCCCATGAAAACTGTTGCCGTTGTATGTCAATATCTGGTCTAAACACAGTTTTTTAACTGTTAAAATGCAGTTGGCTAAGGTGTTTGTTGTTTTTTTCTTTAAACTTGATGCATGATTTATGTGCTTAGTTATATCAGTTCTAGTTCCTGGAGAAGAATAAATAAACCATAGTAGTGAAAGCAATTTCATATCATTATGCCAACAATCATTGCCACACTTAGGGGATTGCACTACGTAAGGCTCTTGATATAGTTATAACAGTACAACTCTTATGTATAAATAAAACCTTTTAGAATATGACAAGGCTCCTGATGATCTGTACTTGTTACTTGGATTACTGGCTCTCTCTGATAGAACCTTTGCAATATTTGTAATATTTCTGCTTGCATTTTGTTACTTCTCATTTCCATCACAGATAAGGAATTAAAATCATAATAATTAAAATTATTTAGTTAAGTGTATTTTAACCTCATAAAATGTTGATTTACCTTTTGGTGAAGCTTGTAAAGGACTTGCTATAGAGGGAAGTAGATTTTAGCTTATCTGAACCAGCTTACTTATCACACCTCTGTAGCTTTACAAGTTGAAATTCTTTCATTCCCATATTGCTTCCCATATACGTCCCACTCTTCAATGTTTCTCTTTGTAGGTAGCCTACAACTTACTTTCTTTTGTAGTGAATCATAGAATAACAGAATCAATAATGCTGGAAAAGACCTCAAAGGTCATCAAGTCCAACCTGTCACCCAACACCTCATGACTGCTAAACCATGGCACCAAGTGCCACATCCAATGCCCTCTTGAACACCTCCAGGGATGGTGCCCTGGACAGCACATTCCAATGGCTAATGACTCTCTCTGTGAAGAGCTTTTTCCTCACCTAAAGCCTAAACTTCCCGTGGTGCAGCTTGAAACTCTTGTTCTTGTACTGATTGGGAGAATAGTTGTAGACAGCAATAAGGTCTCCCCTGAGCCTCCTCTTCTTCAGGCTATGCAATCCAGGCTCCCTCAGCCTCTTCTCGTAGGGCTTGTGCTCGAGGCCTCTCACCAGCCTTGTTGCCCTTCTCTGGACTCATTCAAGAGTCTCAATGTCCTTCTTAAATTGAAGGGCCCAGAACTGGACACAGTACTCAAGGTGTGGCCTAACCAGTGCTGAGTACAGGGGCACAATGACTTCCCTGTTCCTGCTGGCCACACTATTCCTGATGAAAACATGTGTTCTCTTTCTAATAAACTGAACACAAATTCAAATGCAGTTTCTGCAAGTGCTGTTGGAAAAAAAAATAATCATACTTCACAGGGCATATCTGGTTATTTGCTAAATGTCTAAACAGGCTGTTGCTGATTGTGGACAGTCTCATCTTCATAAAACTTAATTGTGACAGAAACACCATTACACCACTTGATTTTTGCATCTGTCTTTTGATTTCTCCCCCTTAAAAAATGGTAAAGACATCAAATTCAAAACTGTTTATAACAGTTTGCTCTTTCTGCCAATCATTTCAAGGGGAAAAAAAGAATAAAAGAAAAAAAAGAGAAGACATAGATTGGCATTATAATAAATAGTAGGCCATTGTTAATATTAACCAGTGGAGGAACCTAAACCCTTGTGATATGTTTTAGCAATTAATTATGGTATATTCTTGGACTGCATATATTCAAAACACAAGCTGTTAAATTGTCAGTTGCCTTGGACAGTTTTTTAATTTTTTCCCAATGTTAAAGTGCAGAATCTTTGTTAAGAATAATATGTTTTTCAAAACAGTATCTTTGATTTTTCAATAAAATTTTTTGAATTATCATTCTGACTCCAAGGCTTCCATTTAAAGCTAACTAGCAAATCCATTTGACAGCTCAAGAAGTAAGGAAAAATGATGAACAATAGAGAAGTCAGGTGGTATGATATCTTAAGCATCTCCAGATTCAATTCTTCTTTTCTGCTCAAGTTACAAATAATTAAAATCTGGTAGCAATTTTGTGTTCTCTTTCTGTTACACAAATTAAAACATTAGCTGAGTGCTTGTTTGGTAATCTCATCCAAGAAGTGAAAAATTTTGTAGGCTGTTGAGAATGAACTTTCCTATTTGAACTCTGGAAGAGAGTTTTTTGAGTTTTTATTGAAAGGTACACTTTCAGATCATAGTATCATAGTATCATAGTATCATTCAGGGTTGGAAGGGACCACAAGGATCATCTAGTTCCAAACCCCCTGCCATGGGCAGGGACACCCCACACCAGATCAGGCTGGACAGAGCCTCATCCAGCCTGCTCTTAAACACCTCCAGGGACAGGGCCTCGACCACCTCCCTGGACAACCCATTCCAGGGCTTCACCACTCTCATGGTGAAGAACCTCCTCCTCACATCCAGCCTGAATCTCCCCACCTCCAGCTTCATTCCATTCCCCCTAGTCCTATCACTACGTGATATCCTGAGAAGTCCTTCCCCAGCCTTCCTGTAGGCCCCCTTCAGATACTGGAAGGCCACAATTAGGTCACCTCGGAGCCTTCTCTTCTGCAGACTGAACAGCCCCAACTCCTTCAGTCTGTCCTCATAGGAGAGGTGCTCCAGCCCTCTGATCATCCTTGTGAATCTTTGTGAATAAAGCGAACTCAATGGCTTTGCTAGTAAAAAGCCCCAAACAATCTACACTTTGCTGACTTCTGAGATCATTATATTTGCTTGAACATTTCAAGAGATGAGTTTTTAGGTGGAGAGATGGAAGATTGTAGCAGTCAAACAAAGGACGTAGGCAATGCATTAAAAATTAAACATTTTGTCCTGAACTGAGTTCCTGCTGTTTTTGGAAAGTTCAAAAAAGAGATTTTATTCCATATAGAGACATCAATAAAGGCACAAATAAGCTTTCTTTCTTGGATGTGAAAGCAGACAAATTCTGGTTCCTCTTATCTACAATAAAAATATGATTATTTTTTTTTCATGTTCTGATGGAGTAGAAAATTCTCATGAGAAATTAAACTCATGGTTTGGGTGGAATCCTAGAAGATTCATTACAGGCTTATTAGAAAAAGGATTCAATTCTAGTAAGAAAAAGTCATTTTCCCATAGTAGCACTTATAAAGAATAATCATGAGTTTTTGTTAGTCTTGTGGTCACTCAAGACATAATGTTGACAAAATATTAGTATTTTTGCCTCTTCTTAAAGATTTGATAGTGTCCTTAGTTTTCAGATTTTGCAAGATTTGAATTTTAGGAGCTTTTTATTTTTTTCTTCTCTCTCTTCCTCCCCCCCCCCCCCCCCCCCCCATCCTCCCCCCCAAATGCAACATTTGCAATAGTTTTTCTTGTAGAGTGAGCATTTTCTGTTCTGTCCTTGGTGCAACATAGAATGATCTGTTTAGTAGGCTCTTCATCATGAAGTTGGGCATTTTTTGATTAAATTTGTATGACATTTCACAGGCAAAACAAAACCAGCCATAAATGGTTAAAATAGATAATCAGTTGTACTTCACATGCTATGATGCAATAAAATTCCTAAAAGTAAACAAGCCTATAAAGATAAAATATATTGCTCAAGGTGCCCCCAAAAATGTCATTTTAAAATCTGTTAGATAAAATAAGCTAGTAACAGTGTTGGCCAGTATGAGATGGAAAAGATAAAACATTCTTAGTAAAAATGAAAATGTTAGCTTTACTAAATCTCATCTTTGTTTCATTCTAGAGATATGAACAAGTGCTTACCACAATTTTCCAAATGGGCAATCAAGATGACCAAAGTAACTGCAGGCTGATCTGACATACGTCAAGGTCACACAAGTTTCCACCAACAAATAATCAGGAAATGAGAGAAATAATTATCATTGGTGAACATACAGTGTTCAAATGTCTAGTTAAATAAACATACATCTTTTGGATTTGACAGTATTAATTTCTTTTGTATTTTGATGGAAAAATTTAACATGCTTTGCATATGCATGTGATCTCATATTATGTGAAGCACTTTAATTGCAACAGCAAAGCATATATTCCCTAGAAATTGTTCCATCCAGATAAGAGTTCCTAAAACATACATACCCTCAATGAATCTGAATTGTATATGGGTGTTTTAACAGGGTTATGATAGAACCAGTAATAGTCGGGTTGACCCTATGCAGTATTTTCATCAGTGACCTGATAGTTAAAGTTTACATAACAGCTGATAAAATTAAAGAATTATTAAGGAAGCGGTAAAAAAATTAAGTACCTTCTAGTAGTTATATGGAACCGTCTAGAAAAATTGTCTGATAAACTGGAACTCTTCAGAAAAAATGGCTATTAATGAAGCTTACCACGCAAATCTAATCCAAGAAACTCACACCATCACCTGGTTGTGGACTACTCTGTTCAAATTAAGCTACTCAAGCAACCAGTTTGCTACAAACTCTTAGGCAATATCTCTACTCTTGAATTAAGGAGGACTAAGGCTGGACCTGAATAAATAATTTTACTCTGAAAATCATCTAGAATTCAGTGTCACTAACGCCATCTCAGAGGGCAAAACCTTACCTGTCTTGCAGATGTTTTTCAGTTGCATTTATAATATACTATGTAACACTGCATTAAATATTTTTGAAATTTAGCTAGTTTAGATCTGTTGCATTACGTTTATGTTATGATTATTCTTGTTAAAGAAACTGCATATATGTAGGTAATTTCTTTTCACAGAACGTTTGATGCAGTGGCTGTTGCTCTTAGCATCAGTAAAGTTACCTGACTGAGAGTATATATGAAGTATTCTTTAAAAAGAGATTAAGAAAGGTTTTTCTGCATTTTAAAAGGGGAAGAGGGAATGTGCAATAGTTTGAAATTATATTAGCCTTATTGGAAATGTAAAATCAAGTGAATAATCATGAAGTTAAGTGAAATTTCTATTCAATTTCAAATGTCATTCTTTTGTTATATTTAAAAAATAAATCTGCTAAGAATGTGTCTTTTCACACTAATATATTCATTAGTTGAACAAATACTGCAGTAACATGCATAAGGAATTCAAGGTGGATTTATTGGGGCAATCAGAAAGTGAGAACCATCTTAAAATACTTTAAAAATGACAAAATTTTATGAGGTAAAGGTGGGGAGTGAGTGTAAAAAGAAAAAAAAAAAAACACCACCAAAACTGAAATTCGCCCCAGGTAAAGACAGGAAAATGGAATAATAAATCATATAAGACAGCTGTGTTCTTTTATCTATGGATCCAGATGTTCTCACTAAATGTGTAACAACTTCAGAATTATTTTACAAGAAGGAGAGGGACTGTGAATATTCCATTTCTCTCTTTCTTAAAGAATACTAGCTAGGAATGTTTGATGCCAAGTAGAAACTTTGACCTGTGCTTGCAGGAGCACAGCATCTGAACAGATGTTCTTAAACATCACTCCTAAGTAACCTGGATTATAATATGATTTAAACATTCAATGCTAAAAGGCTAGAGTTATACTGGAATCTTTTTTAAATCAGTGATTGGAATTGAATCTCTGGTTGAAGCATCTGGATAACATGAGGCTAGAAACCTTCAATGAGTAGGAATTTCTAAATGTCTGCCAGTGATTTTGAATGATGGAGTCCTGGTAGATTTATAATCATTTTCATACTGAGTTTGGAAATAGATGAATATTAGATGGCAAGAAAATGAAATTATACATCATTTTAGATATGTTTTGAAATGGAAGCTCCTGATAGACCATGACAAAGCTATCTAAATATCTTCCAAATGGAAACTGATTTTCCACCTTTTTCTCTGTCTCATCCTTAAAATGAAATAGATGGTCATGAAATGGCTACTTTTTTTTTTCTTTTTTTTTCTTTTTTTGTCTAGTAAAATAGAGGCAGAAAACTTTTCTCACTCTCCTAAATGTTTTGTTGTTACTCAGAAGTAGAAGGTAATCATATTTTGTTTTCTTTATGTTATTTTTCTTCAGCATCTCAGTATTAAAGTTAAAGACTACTACCTAGAGCTATTCTGTAGTCATCTCAAAAGATACCTTATACTGATGATTAAGCTATTGGGTATTTTTAGTTTTTTTTTTCTGTAATTGCAACTCTGTGGCTGAAGATGGCTGTTAGATTATTATCCCACCACTGTTTGCTTAAAAGAGGAGAGGAGGATGAGTCTCTACTAAATCATCAAATATAGGAATGATCTTCAAAAACAAAACAAACCAACAAACCCCCAGGTATTATATTTGCTGTTTAATTTGATCTGCAGACACCTCAGCCACTATTCTCTGTTTTGTTCAAGATCAAAAATAGAGAAAAAGCTACTACTGGATTCAGAACTTATTATTGAAGTCATACAGATGAATAAGTGCATCCCCACTGAAGCATCATGACTCTAATTCTTTGCATTGAAGAAATTAATTTGGTTACAAATGATATGACTTTTCTAATGCTGCATTCTACAGAAACCTGGGCTCCTATAAACTTAAGGGTACTTTTATTCAGTTTGTTCTCTAGTTTAGAACATGATAAAATCGTAGGCAATATCTGGTCCTGGTAGAGTCTTTATAGAGCAGCCACTTTATGGTAGTAGCGATCTTTGCAGGATTTTTCAGGGATTCAGATATGAGCATTTTTGAATGTGTTAGATGATGTTTGGTCCATTCTGTGTTCTTTACAGTTTGTTTGCATTTTATTTTTTTTAAAGATCTTTTCAGTGAAAATAATTGTTTCTCAATTTGACAGGTCTATGCTGTATGAAATATATTGAACATTATGTTGTTATTTTAATTAGGTAAATTTAAAACAAACAAACAAACAAACAAACAAACCAAAACCAAATAAACAGAACCCCAAAAAAAAACCCACAACCAACCAAACCAAAAGCCACAAAGAAACCCAACCAACCAAAACAAAACCAAAACCCTAACACTCATACTACTTTCTCTCTCCCTCAAAACTTTTAATGGGGATATGAGCCACAAAAAAATATATTATGATTATCTTTTTTTAAGATACATTTTGAATAAGCATCTTAAAAGTCCCACAGATCTCCTGCATAGTTGGAAAACCTTTTGGGAGTGTTTTTGTTTGTTTGGGTTTGTTGTGTTGTGGGGTTGTTTGTTTTTCTTTCTTTTTTTTCCTGACAGACCTATCTAGGTGAAGCAAGTGAGCCTAGCAGAATTTTCCAAGAGGCTGAGATAAACATGGTCATTTTCAGACATGCACCATTACAATAACATCCAATACATGAACAGCTTGGAACTTTCCAAAATTTTATTAGATCTAGGAGTATTTCTTTTATTTTTCTGGGGAACAAATGCCTGAAGACTCTACATGACTATTACTAGGAAAACATTGTCTTGAGGAATTTATTATAACAGTGTTAAGTGATTCCATATTTCTTCCTTTGGTTTGAGTTTGTCCAGCCTAGAAATTCTCCTTCAGGTTTTATATTACACTCCATTATTATATTGAAAGGACTGAAAATTCATAATTTTAAATTCTTAATCACTTCTTTTGTTAACTTTTGAAGGTACGACCAAAGTGTCAGTGATTACTTGATATGTCTTACAGAAAGGATTTGGATCACTCTGAATAAAATGCCATGAATGTGGAAATTATACAATGTTTATGAGTTTAGAGTGAGCAGTGGTATGATAAAGATTTTTGTTAAAGATGGAAATACATAGGGGAAAGTACAATAATATACTGCAGGACAAGTGAATCAGATGTTTGATTCCTCGCAAGCTCTACTGTTTTGCTCAGTATAATGAAAGGTTAATTTAACTTTTAAAAGGATGAAAATAGAAAATCTGATTGATTTTAAATCCTGTGAACTTTGATATGGCCTGAATATCAAATTTTGAAATAAAGAAAAGGCTAGGTTGATCTAAACCAGTATAACAGTCCTAATAGAACTGTGATTGCAGAAGGAAATAACAGATATCAGCATGAAATATTCATAGAATGGTTTAGACTGGAAGGGACTATTGAATGTCACCTAGTCCAACTCTCTGACAGTGAACAGGGACAACATTGCTACATGCAAATTCTTTTTAATCTTCTACAAAATTAATTTCTACAAAAATAACTTTAATTATAAAATTTATTTATATTGCATTTATTAATAATGCTTTTATTTAACAAACATTGCAAATAAAATGTACCTATGTAGCTGAGAGGAAGAAATAGCTCAAAGCAGCATAATGGAGGGAGGAGATACCAGTATTATTGTCATTCATCAGTTAGACAGCTGGAGAAAACTTTCCAATATATATTCAGCCAGGTGAAGATGAACTAGGCTGAAACATACATATTCCAGCCAGAGTTGCACTTCAAAGAGTGTTAGCTTAAGTAATGTGAACAATATGATGGGAATTAAAAACTGAAGATATATTAATGACATAAATGAGTTAAACTTGAGATAGTCTCTTTCTCTCATGAAAAGCAGATATTTGGCAGGAAGAAAGATGGTTTAATAGTTGGAAGTGTCAGTGATGTGAAATGGGGAGTGACAAGGGAAAAAAGACTATATAGCAATCATTAAGAGTATGTAAGACAGACTTGAAAATTAGAGGGAAGGAAGATTGGAATTGTAATAATTTTGAAAAGGTAGAGAAAATCTTATTAAGAATAAACCCATAGTAGGGGAGACTGCAGAATGCAGGAAAGAACTATTGGAAAAAATCTGTAATAGAAAACAGGGCCCTGAGATTGAATTGCTCAGTGAGCTGCAGGGTTTAGTCACTGGGCTCAGGGGTTTAGGGCTAAGTAAGACACTTTTAGTAACAGCTGTTCCTAATAATAAGAATTCATACACTTCAAAAGTGGTAAGAGTCAAATGGGTTGTAAGTGACTCATGATATCGCTAGACTGAATGTACTGAACTAGCTTTCAGGCAGTACAAATCAGTGTAGCTCTATTAACCATCTCAATGGTTAATAGCTAATATTTGAGTATACAGGCCATATATGTAGCATGCTATATTTAATTGTTCTCCCATGAGAAGCAACATGCTTCCCATATTTGTTTCTGAGGTGATGATGACAAAAACTCAGAGAGAATGAAAAAAATAAAGGGCAAAGTGGGGGTGGGTGGAAATAAACTACTCACTTGGTAGAGTTCATGTAAATGTATCAGAGCTGTTTTCAAAAATCTGCCTTTCATGATTTACCAAAAAAAAATAAATAAAAAAAAAAAATCATGCAAGAGAAAGCTTAAAAACTTAAATCTTGCAGAAACCTGTAGTTTCACACAGAATCACCCAAATGAAGGGTGCAGGGAGGCAACCACATTTTGAAGAAAGGGTAGTTATCAGGTAGACTTATGTCTACCAAATTATTGGATTGGCTTAGGTCTTTCCTTCCTTATTATTCTGAGTTTTGTTCTGATCATCTGTCTTTCTACATTAAGCATAACCTTAAGGACCTTGTTAACCATTGCAATT
Organism: Melanerpes formicivorus; assembly: GCF_026170545.1. Classification (NCBI taxonomy): domain Eukaryota; kingdom Metazoa; phylum Chordata; class Aves; order Piciformes; family Picidae; genus Melanerpes; species Melanerpes formicivorus. The sequence continues at coordinate 3,041,953 of NW_027142369.1, forward strand.
TTCACTGTATCTGCCAGACTTTATTTTTGCACTCTGAAGGATTCAGCATAAATATAGCTAAAATCTTCAGAAAATCTGGAATTCATTTTTTGTCTTGTTTCCCATGGTTGACTTTGAATTTGTGGGATATATGACAAATATTCACTGTTTCAGCACTCTGCTGACGCATATTACTGATTAACAAAAGGACAAAGGATTTCTTGCCTTTAGAAGTCATTTTTTTCTGATGAAAGTTGGCAATGAATCAAAGAGCTGTGGATGGCATCCACATGAATTGAGTGATGACTGCCGGTGCCACTGGAAAATGTCACAGTGTTTTCTAAGCAACAAATTTTACATTTTGTTCTAACTTCATAAAAAAATAAACCAAACCAAAAAAAATCAAACAACCAACCAACCCCACCAAAACAGCCATGGAACCTGGTTTGCTGGAGTTTGGAAAGACCTTGGGTGAAAATATGATCATACTGAAAGTACTTTGGAATCCCATTAATGCTAGTGGACTAGGATCTTATGTGAGGACCTTTAGATAAAGGAATCTAAAGAATCTGGCATTTGATCCAGAATTCCTGACAAACTCTTACCTAGGATTTGGTGAAAAAAATGTAAAGATTAACTGGGCAAATACACCTGTTTAGAGTATAAATTGTCTTTTTTGTGCTACAGGACATCTGTTTTTCTGGTTTGGACATACCCTGTAATGGAATTCCAGAATGAGGTATGCCAGGCTGACAATGCATTGGTGGCTTGGGATAATTAGGAAATTAATTCTAATTCTTTGCTGCCTGAAGTATCTTACCTGTCCTTAGGAAGATCAAGGGACTCAGAACTTCTGAGATTTCCAAATTAATTCTACTGCATTGTTCTAATTTTTATTAAGAAAACAAATTGTTGCCAAAAATGAGAATACAAAAAAAATATTAACTTTTTTTTTAACCTTGGTTTTCATTCAATATTAATTTGCCTCAAGCAAGGACCAGGTGTTGAGGCCTGTTTCATTAGTCCTTTCATGCAAATGTAGGGAACTTCTGACCCTGCTGTATATAATTGGAAAGCTGAGTAATTACATGTTATATAATTGTATGTTTAGTTCTTTGGAAATAGACCCAGGCAACAGCTTTCAGCCAGGAAAAAGAACATACAACAAAACACAGCAAACAAAAACAAAACAACACCTCTCCCTTGTACTCAGCAAAGATTTTTTCTTTGTTTGCATTTCATCCATGAAGTGTATTTTATGTACATTTTTGTGTGTTTTCTGCATTGTACATAAATATTTGAAGAGTACAACTCTAACAGAAAAAAACCCACCAAACTACAGCATAAGCATGCAAAAGATTTTCTGATGTCCAAGAAACAATTTTTTTCCTAACTCATTCTCCCTTTCAATCCTTCACTAGTTATTTCTGAGTTGCTAACCTGTTGTACTTTTTTGGGTGCTTTAGAGGCATCTGTTAAACTCTAGAACAGTAGTTTTTAATTAAGGTCTTAGAAAGACATGAAATGCAGGTTTGATGAAGGACAGTATTATTTAATGAAAAATAATATGCAAAGATAGAGGAAACATCTAGACAAAAGATGTGGACATGTTCAGTTATGTTGCAGTATAGCAATGCAAAAATAAGGAAGTCAATATTTATTCAGTCTTGGAGAAGATTTGTTTGGTGTGTTTTGGGTTTTGTTTTGGTTTTGTCTTAAATGTAAATTATTGTGACAGTTAAAGTACTATAATAATTTTGGGGGTTTCTATGGGCTTAAGAAATTTTCATAATTTCCTTCACGTACAGTTGTTCCTCCTTCAGCCTCCACATCAGTTTCTCCAAGCATGATATGCAAATAGAGTCCTAAAGAAGTTTCTTAGGTGGACTTGCTTATGTCATGATCCTTAGGCTTTCCTTCAGCGAATATGCAGAGCTGGTTTGGGCCACATTGCCAAGTAATAAAAGGGAGGAATAGAGCGTATCTGAGAAGCAAGATAATCAGATCACTTCTTACTATAAATAGGACACAAAGGGAATCTACAAAGGTATGTAGAAAACCCCTCCTTTCCACACAGGAGTGGGTATTGCTTGAGTATGTGTGAATAGCAGTTTTGCATGACCACTTACTGGACCGGTATTGGGTGTCAGAACCCATGTTTTTAACACTCACTATATTGATTAACAGGAAATGCTGAGTAGAGCATACGATCAAGTCCTGGGTGTCTACGTAGGGACTGGATTTCTTTCATCGTTACTCTGAAAAGAATTCCAGCAGTTTACAAGCTGATCTTACTATTGAACTTCATCTTTTTCTTTACTGTTCCTTCACTTACCTGAGACAAGTCTCAAGAATTACCATGCTGGGAAAAGGTTAATTGTCTGTTTAGACAATGAATAGAAAGAGAATATTTAATTCTACGGTTGTATCGTTCATTGTAAATATCGGGATCAAGGACTTCTTGGTTTTGAATTGTTCAGTACCGAGCACAATAGTTTCCCTGATTGAGCTCATAAAGTACTACTGAAATAGAATGAATTGATGAATAAATGAATAAATAAATACCTAATCCAATGTTTCAGAGGAATGAAATCCTTTTTATACACCCAAGTGTGCTACGTCGCATCCTCTATAGAGAAAAAAATATTCCTAAGAGCAGACGACAATCATTTTGAAATAGGAAGATTCATAATCCTTATAAGCTTTATCTTACTGCATAATTGCAAATGCCACCAAAATAAAACAGCAATACATAATTCTTGTATTAAAATAAATTTGACAAGCTCTTTTTTAATTGTATCTCCTAAGCCATTGTTTCATAGGTTAATGGTGTAGAGGAAAATATAATAAGAATAAAGTAACAGTTAAACAAAAGCAGGCAAAATAAATTGGGAAAAGTGAGAGAAATAATGATTAGTGTACATAATAACTCCCTGCATTTCTTCCCTCAATTTTGTCAATTATCTCAATATGTTCATAATGTTTCCTATTCCTGTGGGATATTTGCTAAATTAGACCTATTTGAGAATCCAGAACTGCATGCAAATGAAGCCTGCTGATTTTGCAGTTTTCAAATGTACTTTTGAATAGTCACACAGCTGCACTACACAGCGCCAAAGAAGTGGATGTTATCCCTTTGGCAACATGAGCTGGTATAGCACAGGAAATTTGGGATGATTTTTCTGAAGCCATTCCAGATGTTCTAGTCCAAATTTTTAGCCTTTCTACAACTGCTTAGGGCCAATCTGGCAGTTCAAAACAACTTTTAAATCAGCACTTCCATCTTGTTATGAGGAAGGAAAATTTGAACCTTCAAAACTAATCTGACAACTTGAAGAGAACAGGTGGCCTTCAGGTTTTTGACACTTTCATTTGTTTCTGCAGAAGGAGACTGGGTCAGGAGAGAAGAGAGAATATCTAAATAGTATCCAAATGCCCATGTATCTTTGAACATGCTCTGTATCGTATCAGATGAAAGTACGAAGAGATCGTTGGTAGAGAAATGCTTGGATATATTTGAATCATATTATACATTGAACAGTCAGCATATCCATGTTCCCAAAACCACATATGCTGTTTTTAAATCCAAGGGCAAAAGCAGGTCCTTGGAAAAGATTCTCCTCAGCAGCTTGACTGTATTTGAACTGTACACATGGTGAAAATAAGCAGAAACCTCTCATAAATTACTGCTAAGGATTCCCTACTGCGTGGTAGTCCTGAATGTAACCCTACTGACATTCTGTGACTCTTTTTTCCCCTGAATACAGGAGACTTAATGGCTGTGAGAAGAATCAAAGTATGGCACATTTTGCTTCATCTACTCCCAGCAATTCCTTGCCAATCATTGCTACATAAAAAAAGGAATTTTAAAAGTCCCAATTTGTGTAACCCTGAGTAGGGAGAAACATATACTTGAGTTCCAGTTTCTACTTCTTTCTCCCAACCTCTAGTGTACTCTGACTGACAGGCAAAAATACATTTCATTGCAGCTGTTCATATTCTTATCATGATTAAGATGAGGTTTCTAAACTTGTAGTGGAAGAGGGGAATAAATACTTTTCCTCAGTCTTAATTCATAGTGTCTAGGCTGCAGGCTGAACAGCTCTAGTTCAGAGAACATTACAGACATAATGCCTTCTTCCTATCTGATTCATTTAATCCTGTAAGAAACCTGTTCTGTCAAATAGAAAGGCAGGAAGTGGTGATGTAGAGATTCTAAATGTGCAATGTAGAATTCTGCTTTCAGCAAGAGGTGTAGTAAACTGCATCAGAATAAGAGGCATAGTGCTTGGATATGACCCTGAATGGACCTTTTTCTGCACCTTGTATCTCCCCATTGAATGCATTTATTGGTTTTTTAACTTTCTCTTGAGATTTATATGTAAGTTAGTTATTTTTAACCATATTGCTGTTTAATCCTACGAGGGATGGAAAGAAAACAGTTTATAATGTTTGTAGTGACCTTGAAAGCAGAAACAGCTGCCAAGGTCATGTTCAGTCTGTTGACTGAGTTCAGCAGGGATCTTTCAGGTTGACCAGTTTTGCCCCTTCTAAAGGTATCACATCAGTCAATGGAAATCCCAAAGAGAAAATGAGTTATATATTCATACATTTGAAGCTATATGTGATACAAGTTGTAAATCATCGGGAATATCTGATAAGTCATACGTATTAAGACTACACAGCTTGCAATTACATTTCTTGAAGTCACCATTAAAAATTTACTTTTCATTTAGCTTCGACCTACTCTTTATTTCTGGAAGAGAGTAGCAAGGTTATTTCTCTCTCTAATTCAGACAGTGAGAGTTAAAAACAAGGGAAAATACTTCATAAAATGGCCCTGTGGAGGTTCCCTCTGTTTCTTTGCTATAAAACTCGCTCATAGTTTTCAGAGACAAATCAAGGGGGTTTCATACATACACACATTCCCCATCCAATTCACATTATAAGGCTTGAAATTTAATTGAGGTTTTCAAAGTGCAGTTAGAATGCAAATTATTATTTTGTGCATGATGAAAGAACCCTAGTTTCATCCAGAAAATGAGGTGTCTATATAAAAAAAAAACCCAAACAATAACTAAACAAAAATGTGTTCAACTAATTCATATTCCAGCTACATTTTACATTCTTTAATAATTCTCAGTTATGCTTTTCAATCTTGCACAATTAAGTGTGGAAAAATTAAGTATGCAGGTTTGTGCAAAAGGTTTACAGATTTCTCAGTTCAGACAGAGCTCTGTATTTAGTAGTGCACAATGGATGGGAATGAAAGAATAAGGGTAGGCAGTCAAAGCAGTAACAATAAAAGTCTGTTTTCAAGCATTTCACTTTGGTGAATCTGGGATGATTTGCATCTTTGTGATCCCTTGTGATCTTGTCATTCTTTCACTTCAGTGGTCAGGTCGTGACCTAACTCCAGGTATTGAACTGATTTAACCATGCTCGGTTCCAACTGAGACTTTTCCTTATCCAAAACAAAATTTCTTTCTACAATTTAAAGGTACATCATGGAAATAACAACTATCTGCTACCCTGATTAATTATGTGGTCCTTGGATACAGTACTACAAACATATTTAAGGAAGAACTGTCTTTGAGGGTTTAAAATTGCTGTTATTCTTACAGCCTTCTCAGAGCTCTGGTAATGGAACAGTATGAAAATAGTGGCTATTTGTTATGGTTGTGTTTTCTTTAAGCCCCTTTCTTACATGCTTGTGGGTTTGGCATCTTTGTGTAGCCAAATTGAGCTTTTCCCACTTTTTCAGAGGAAAGGAAATAGATTTTTTATAAGATTGTTTCTTTATGTTCAATAAAATACAGCACTAGTCTTAAAGATTCATATTCTTTTTGCATATTTGTATTTCTCTTATGAAATCTGTGCTATAAAAACTGAAACTATTTTAATGTCACTCTCGTCAACAGGTCACAGCTCTTTATCTGTTTGTCTATACATCCAATTCTGGATTACTGCAAACTTCTAAATTATTCCACACAGCCAAGGACTGTAAAGTGTAAAACAGAGGCCAAGGACTAATTTATTTGTCCTGTGATTTGCTCCATACTTACAATGTCACTTGAGGCTGTCAATGATTGGAAGAATTATACTGATGGAGAAGATCTGATCTGCATGTCCTACTATGATGACAAGGTAATTCAGTTACAGCCTTATCTTTGTCTTGGAATACAAGTTACAACTGTTTCACAGATTCACAGACTGCATTGGGTTGGAAGGAACTCTCAAAGATCATTTCGTCCAACCCCCCTGCAATAAGCAGAGACATCTCCAACTAGATCAGGCTGCCCAGGGACACATCAAGTCTTATCTTGACTGTCTTCAGGGATGGGGACTCAACCACATCTCTGGGAAACCTGTTCCAGAGTTTTACCACTCTCATTGTAAATAACACCCTCCTTATGTTCAAACTAAATCTACCTTGCTCCAGTTTAAAGTCATTGCCCCTTGTCCTTTCATTACAAACCTTTCTTAATAGTCCTTCCCCAGCCTTCTGTAGGTCCCCTTCAGACACTGAGATGTAGCTATAAGGTCTCACCAGAGACTTCTCTTCTCCAAACTGAACTTCTCTCAGTGTGTCTTCATATGAGAGGTGCTCCAGCCCTCTGATCCTCTTTGTGGCTCTCCTTTGAACCCATTGTAGTAGGTCCATGTGCCTCTTGTGTTGGGGGTCCCAGAACTGGACACGCTACTCCTGGTGAGGTCTCACTAGAGCACAGTAGAATGGCAGAGTCACCTCTCTTGATGTCCTCAATATGCTTTTTTTGTATCCCAGTATGCGATTCACTTTCTGGAGTGCGAGAGCAAATTAGGCTCATATCCAGCTTCTTGTCCACCAGTAACCCCAAGTCCTTTTCTGCAGGGCTGCTCTCAGTTTTGTCATCTCCCAGCCTGACCAGGTCCCTCTGGATGACATCCTGTCCTTCAGTCTTATCAGCCACACCACTTATCAGACCTAATGAGTATATTATAATCGAGTGAATTATTCTTAACCATAATTTGCCATGGACAGAATTTGCTCAAGAAGACTAGCAAAATAAATACATACACTGAACAGCTCTGAAGAATGTTGTCAAACTTCTGATGATATACTTAAATTAGCTTCTTCCTTACACATATCCCAGTGGAATCAAAGATTACATACTGTTAGCCATGTGCTTATTTCACATATAACTGCTGTCATTACCATAAATATTTGGGTTTTTTGTTTGTTTGTTTTGTCTAGGCAAAATGATAACATTATTATTAATATTTTGCAGTAGCATGGGATATTTGTAATTTGTAGTAAGAGAAGAAAAAAAAAAAATATGGCATCCACATGGACAGGTTTTATTTTAGAATAGTTCATATGCTCTCATTTTTGTTTTGCAATGTAAACTCATTAAACTGATAATAATCTTATGAAAGATTTAAGGAGTCTGATGTGATATAGAATAATAGATCACAGTGCTTCTAAAGAAAATATGTTTATAAATAATTTCAATAAATGAATATTTACAGTACATGAACTTTTTTTTATGCTATTTTTAAATATGTAAGGTGGCCTTACAGCTGAAGCATCTTCTACAGTAGAAGTTTTCTGGGCTTTTTTACTATTGAGAAGCAGGTGACAAAACAGTTTGTCATGAATTTACTAGATATATCCAGCTTTTAGTAATTGAATTCCCTTAATGTTCAGAGCATTCACCAAAGTAGAGTTCCTTCTGAAAGCAAAACAAAACTAAAATAAGAGGATATGCTGCAACTTTTGTAAGTGGTGGAGAAATTTTAAGACAGCTTAAATGTACTCTACAAGGATTTCAGCAGTATTTTGAAAGACATTTGCTTACAAATACTAGAACGAGTTGTTTTTTGGTTGTGGTATTTTTTCTTTGGTGGTGATTTGTATGTTGTTTGTTTTGGTCTGTTTTTATTGGTCAAGAGGTTGTATTGGCAAAACATCAGAAATAGCATGGTTATGTTCCCCCACTTAAAACACCACAGCAGTCAGTACAGTGAGGCAGCAGCACAGTGTCAATTACAGTTCATGCTTTCTCAGCTCAGAAGTCTCCAGAGGTCAAATACTGCAAATTAGAATAACTTAGTGTCACAGCCAGAATACTTCAATTTCTTTTAAACACTTTTGTACTCATTGCCTTTCAAACACTTTTGCACACATTGCAAGTTAAGAAATTGCACAGTTCCTCTCTTTTACATCTTCTGCATAGAAAAAAATATAATTTGGAGATAACTTACATATATAAACCTTCCAAATTTTCTCTCTTCCTTTCTGTATGTATGCTGGGAGGACCAGCTGAGGGTCAGATGCACATTGTCTAGAGGACACTGTCTCAAGCTGCACCAGGGGAAGTTTAGGCTTGAGGCGAGGAGAAAGTTCTTCAAAGAAAGAGTAATTTGCCATTGGAACGTGCTGCACATGGAGGTGGTGGAGTCCTCATGCCTGGAGGTGTTCAAAAAGGGATTGGATGTGGCACTTGAAGCCATGGTTTAGTTGTCATGAGGTGTTAGATATTAGGCAATAGGTTGGACCTGATGACGTCTAAGGTCTTTTCCAACCTAGTTAATTCTATGATTCTATGACTATGACTGTATTACTGCTTTTAGTAGGATAACAAAGTGCAAGTTTTAAGTGGCCATCTGGATCAATCCTGAGAAGACAAATGGCTTTTATCATTCCTGTGTAATCTCTTCAACTACCATTCTAATAGCAGAACACTCTTGGGTTACATTTCTTTGTCCTGATCTTTCATTCCATCCTTAGACTTAGCAGTTGCCAAATTGCACTATAAGTACGTTATATACCTACTTAAAACTTTTCTTTTTTTTTTTTTTTTGTAGAAACTCATGCAGCTTCTACCAATATAAACGGAACTATCATAATAGTTCCATATGAAATAATTCTAAAGTTTGCAAGGACCTTATTCAATGCAGTGCAATGAGTCAACTTTTAGCAAAAGTGAGATTAGGCTAAACACATTTTTTTAAGAAATATGAAGGTCTCCACTGTACTTTGAAAACTCCTCTAGAAATGAACTTCTTGTGGTAGAGAGTTCCTCTGTGTGGAGATACAGACACTAAACAATGTTTTCTCCACTCAAGATGAGCATTTATTACAGCAGACCAGACAAAAGTTAAAGGTCCTTCACAAGGTTGAATACAGAACTGACTACCTAAATGTTAACATTGTTAGTTAACTCTCAGACTAAGCATCCACTTAGTCTGGAAACCATTAATAAGAGAGAACAACAGTAAGATGTCGCCCTTGATTTTGCTAAAGTTAGTAATCTTTTGCATTAGGATAAGAGGTGTTTATCTTGGAAATCAGATCTCCAGACTGACTCCTGACTGGGAGGATTTCTGGTTTCTCTTTTTTGGCATTGCCTTAAAAGCAATTGCCTTTGTGACCATGGCATTTATCTTTCCAAGCCACCGTCACACATGCTGAGACCCCGCTTTTCAGGAAGTAACTAAACATCTGCCTGCTGACGGGAAGTAGTGAATAAATTCCTTCTTTTCTTTGCTTGCAGGCACAACTTTTGCTTCACTTATTAAATTGTCTTTATCTCAATACACAAGTCTTCCTGTCTTCCTTCTATTTTCTCCTTGTCCCATGGGAGAGGTGAATGAGTGAGAGTGCATGACTGTTCAGATGTTGGCTGGAGTCAGCACACAAATGTAGATCACATTGCACTAAAAAAACCCACTGCTGTGTATGTAATGTAGTACGATCCTGTGGAAAAGGGCACAGGAAATCATTGTTTTTCAAGGCTTTATTTTTTTTTTTAAAAAATATTTTCTGGACACTATTGCTGCATATCCACTTCAAAAAATTTTTCATCTCTGTATCCCAGTAAAACCTATTTTAGATAATCAAAATTATTTTGATCTTTTTCATGTGTTCATGAAAAAAAAAGGGAAGCAGAGTCATCTACAGTCTCTGATCAGACTGCAGAATAGCAGGGGATACAAACTAATGGTTCAAGCAAAAAGGTATGAATCCAAGAGACACAGACCCTAGTATTCTGGACCAGGAAAACTCTAACCTGCATATCACCCCATTTCAGCCAACAGTTTTTGTAATTTTCAAGTGGACTCTCTGCTTAAAATATGATATGCCTGTATCCCAGTCCCTATTCTGTGATCAGATCTTCTGGTGCTTTCGTGTTACCTGACAAGAGAGTTCTCTTTCACTGTCCCAGTTCTCATAGTACTAATACCTGCCACATAACTTTCCAAGTCTGAAAACTTAAGAAATTAATAGAGCCTGCATCCTGGACCAGGTTTTCATCCCAGATGTGGCTAGCATGAGTTGAGCTCTTTGCTTTGTCAGAGAACTTTTTGTAGGCTCTTTTATCATGGAAACTAACTTCTGTGGAAATGTAGATGGCAGGCTACTCTCCATGTTTGCAATATGGCCTATTTTACTGATTTTTAAGTTGAAATTTGCTGAGGTAAAGCAGATGGATGGGACTGCCTTGATTTATAGCAATCTCTAGAAAAAAGTAGGTACTCAGCTTTGCTCTTTCTAAGTAATTCTCAAATAAAAGGTTTGGAAATTAGATTGTCAGAAAATCAGGGGACCATTAACTGAACAGGCATGTATTAAGTTTGAACACTGCATTAAAAATATTAAGCTTGTGAAAGAACATTTGATGAAATGCCTTAATTGGCTAAAACACTACTTACAAGGACAGAAGAAATTAAAAAAAAATGAGTGAGAAGGAGGTTCACAGAAGTAAGACACAGGTACAGTTGAATCCTACACCTGTTTAGAGATAACTCTGTATCTGTGAGTCTACAAACGCTTCCATGTTACTATAGTAAACTTTATTCAGTACTACTATTTTCACAATCAAATACAATATTAGACAGATTTCAGGAGAATTTGACAGGAAAAAAGATAGGAGTGACTAGTCTGACAGGATAATGTTCATAAATTTTATAGTCACTGGTGGAAAGGCTATTTATATTTTTATGCTTTAAAAAATATTCTCTATGAGTTTGTATAGTTGATCAATGCTGGTTTTTCTATACTTCCCTTCAGCTGTCCATTCTTAGGCACTGATCAAATGACAGCTCAGTACAGTTTGTTGAGATGGGCAATCAATTGCATCCAGTGAAGTGCTGTTTTTAAAATTTGTGTATGTCAGTACACATGCACCAATGCAATAGAAAATGGAACAGAAGATGTGATGGTTTTGCCCTTCCATTGAGGATAAAGACAAAAGTAAAATCTCATTACTTTCAGCTTAAATCCTCATGTTATGCCAGACTGAGAAACTGTTAGCTGCCTTCTCTTCCATGAAAGGCCAAATCACACAGCATAAACTGGGAGTGAGACTAACCACAAGAAAACACTGATTCACAGATTACATTGGGTTGGAATGGACCCTCAAATGTCATCTTGCCCAACTCCCTTGCACCTCCAACTACATCAGGCTGCACATTAAGACTGATCTTGAATGTCTTCAGGGACAAATCCTCAACCATATTCCTAGGCAACCTGTTCCAGTATTTTACCACTCTCATTGAAAATAATGCACTCCTTTAGAATAGAATAGAATAGAATAGAATAGAATAGAATAGAATAGAATAGAATAGAATAGAATAGACCAGACCAGACCAGGTTGGAAGAGACCTTCAAGATCATCGCGTCCAACCCATCAACCAATCCAACCCACCTAAACAACTAAACCATGGCACCAAGCACCTCATCAAGTCTCCTCCTGAACACCTCCAATGATGGTGACTCCACCACCTCCCAACGTAATTCTATTGTGCCCTAGTTTAAAACCATTGTCCCTTGTCCTGTCAGTACAAGAACTCCTAAACAACTATTCCCCAGTCTCCTGTTGGTCCCCTTCAGATATTGAAATGTAGTTATAAGGTATCACTGGAATTTTCTCTTCTCCAGCTTGAACAGTCCCAATTCTTATCCTATCTTCATAGGAGAGTTGTTTCAGCCCTCTGATAGCCTTTGTGGCCCATTGGACCAACTGAAGTACTCCAGGTAAGGTCTCACTAGAAGCACAGCAGAGTGACAGAATCACATCTCTCAACCTAATGGTCCATTACAGGACCTACAAGCCAGTGACTGTGTTTACAAGATGTAAATAACATCACCAAAACATTTTTTAACAGGACTTTGTGATTCTGCAATTTGATTACATTGTCTTCCCCAGATGTTGATTGCAGATTCTTCATATTAAAAAAAAAAAAAGCATTTATTAATGTAGAATATAAATACTATGTTTGTATATATGTGCACCGTACATAGTATCAATATATTTATACAATGAACTGAAGAAATGTTGTAATTTCTACCTCCAGAATATATTCAGGAAATTATAATCAGTAGATTTAAGTGACATATTTAATGCAAGAATGATAAGCTTATAGATGGCTTTCTCAGAAAGTCACACCGCCCCGAAACAAGATTTATCTGAGAATATCTATCTGTTCAGCATGAACATCCTAAACCCAGTAAACACTTTGTTGTTGTTGTTGTTTATATCGGTGCTTTTGGGTAATAGAAATGACTTAGTGGACTTTACATTTCTCTTCATATCATTCTATGTATTTATCTTGGCGATTTATGAAATTTCTTTTCTCCCACAGAATTCCCTCTATGTTCAGTACTGGATTTTACTGCTTTCCTGAGACACAAATAGTCTTGTGGTTAAGGCACAGAACTAGGATCCAAGTTTAATCAAACTTACAGCTGAAACGTTGCCAATTTGTCTCAGTTTCCAAAGATAATTAAAAAGGACTGCACTTTTGTTAGTTGTTATGAAAAACTTTGAAAATTTTCTGAGTGCTAACATTTGTATCAATTTTGATAGTGAAGATCACAAAATATTATTGTTTGAAACTAGATCAAATACTCAAAAAATTTAATATATTCAGTATCCTGAATTAATTGCTCAGACTCTCAAGAAAAAATATTCACAAAATTTATAGCTATAAAGAAGAGAAACATAGTGTTTTTCCTTTATACCAAACCAGCGAGCCTCAAAATCAGCCTTGGTGGACAGCAAATGATAGGTCAATAAAACATAAGTCATAGTTAGTTTTGTATACACTTCTCATATCAAAGTATTTTCCTGAGGTGGCAAGGTTTTCTTATGTATTGGGTAATGAATCACCATCATGCTGCAACACATTTCTTTCTGCGAGGAACTCTGACTCTGGATGTGTAAAAGCAGTGTCTTAATTTTTAAGTGCAAGAATGTGACATTATCCTCTCCCCCAACCCCCCCAATAATAACCAAGCTTTACCCTTTTTATCTGCTTTTGTTCAGGCAGGCTTACAGGAAATTAGCATGATCAAATCATTCAAGTTCTTAGAGACACTGTTTGCAGCAGTTTTGCATCTCCAAGTAGTTTATTATTTATTGTACATTTGGGACAGTGGTTTATGCCATATTTGGGTTTTAAAGGGTCCATTACTCAGGCTGCTATTGATCATTTCTACAAAGGAAAGTAACTGTCCACATCTGCTATAAAGTAGTCATCCTGCACCTCAACAGGGTGATAGGTTAGCTCTATAATTGCATTTAGAGAGGGTATTCCAAATGGGTTCCCACCGAGAATGTTACTCAGCTGTTAACATTTGTAAGATATTTGTTAGAGGTAGAGGGAATTTGATTCAGCCGAACAGCTGTTGAGATCACAGCTAATTCTTGAACCTGCGGTTAAAATTATTCTTAAAATTGTTTCCACCTCTATGAAAATGACATTCCTGATACTTTTTCATCCTCTCTAAAAGCCATGCTGCCTTTACTGTAGGCTGCACATGGTACCACCTGTGCTCAGTTTGTCAGAAAACTATGTATGTAGGGTGGCCCGTCCCTCCTTACTACAGTGCTCTGGCCTGCTATGGCAAAATAAAAACCTTTGTGGGGCAGATTTGGATTTCAGCCAAACTGATAGAGCCAAAAATATGCAAGTGCTGCCAAGCAGTTCAAATTCAAAATCCACAATGCTAACATTCAGCTCAGCATCATACCAAAATATAAGCTTATTTCAAATAAAATAGGCTTCTTTCTAAAGTGCCTCAGTGAAAAAGTCTAGTCAGGTCATTGAGGAATCTTCTATTGTTGTTTATTTTTTATTTCAAACCAATCTGCAATTCTATCTTTCTTCTTATTGTAGGAAATGGCTATTCTTAGACCTTGCTTGTTACTTAGAAAAGCTTCTGTTAGGATGCAGTATAACAGATTAGGCATAACCCATGCAAGAAATCCTATTTAAGGCCAGCACAACAATAGAATTTACAGCTGTTAACTGCTCATCAGTAGAATTAGTGCTTGAAGAATTTGAACCCCCCTCAATCTCTTCTAAAAAGTGCTTTAGAAGACCTTTGATTTTTGAGAAGTTACTACCAGGAACACCAGTAAACTAAAGCTACTTACATCTACCGGGGTGTCCTTTGAATTTTAATGAAAAGATTATCCAGGCTGACTCCTACATGTCATACAGGTAACTAGAACCAACTTTTTGCTTTCTATTCCACCTCCTTCCTAACGGCTGCTTGAACATCATATGATATATCATCACTCAATTAGAATGATATTTTTTTTAATTAAAATTACTTGTTATTGTCTGATTCTACTGAATAAATATTCATTTAACACTTGCTTGTGTTTGTCTGTGTCGAAAATGAATGTTGACACCTGTGTCTTGACTTTGTTCTTACCTTCTCAGTTTGTCAAAAGTAAATGAAAGACATACATGAGTAAACATGAAGAGGGCAGTGCTAAGTTGAAGTTTAATAAAATTTCTTTAGTGTTTCTGCTTCCTACTTCTTGATGGTATTAAAACTTTCATCTTGCACTGTTTAGGCTTTACTCACTTAAACCCATTTTCATTCCCCTGCAGAGACTCTTGCAATACAGTATTGATGTCTTTATTGGCAAAAGTAAACATCTCGAGTTATTGAAGAAACATAGACCCAGATACATCCAATTAAAGGTATCACTAGCCCACAACAAACATCCTTCTCCTGCAAACACTGTCTACTTCTAAAATACCTTGTCAGTTAAAAAACATCATCAATGTTCCTTCCTAGTACAGGTCTTTATACATTCCAAAGCATGCAATTAGTTATATTTGTGGGCTTTTTTCTCTTTTTTTCTCATGCCTTTTTTATTTTTTTCCTTCCCAACTCCTTGGGAATTACAGCTGCAAACAACATTGTGTTCCAATTCCTTCTTAAATGCATTCTTCTTGACATTCTAAGAGTATAGTCTGTGATGTCCACAAATGTAATTGCTGATATAACTACAAACCACTGCAACTTTTTCGTAGCCTCTGTTCAAATTAATGGCAAAACAGCATCAGACCACAGTGATGAACCTGATCTGCTGAAATCAGTAAAAAAACATTTATCACTGGTTCAAAATCTTTGCATACAATCTTTATACATAGGATCTATTTATTTCAGAAAAAAAAAATATCTCTTTATGGTATTGATGAATGAAGGATGTTGTTTTATTAACATTAGTGTACTAAAACACTGAATAATAAACAATAGAATGGTAGAAATTCCAGGAGTGAAAGACTGTATCTGGAAAACATGTTAAATACTTAAAAACAATTCTTCCTGCAATGCTTTCTGTAAATAAATACTACTGAAGTATAAGTTTCTGTATAGTATTTTTCATTATCCTCTTCTAAATGTGCTTAGTGTTCTCATGCACTGCTAAACAGCTGCCACATTGAATTTTGAACACAGTGATGAGTGAAAAAGATTCCTGTATGCATATTTTCAGTAGTTATTATCAACAAAGAACCTGAGGATGAATGCCTAAGCATTGGGAAGTCTTAATTTTGTGCTTCATAGGTCTCTTGTTCTAAAATGTTAAATTTTAAAGCAGACCCCTACAGTAAACAGAGTTAATTTGTAATGTTTGTCATAGTTTTAAGATACTTTTTACAGGAGAAGGTATTTTGGTTTTTATTTTGTTTTGTTATTCCTTTGAGAGCAGCTGTTCTTAAGGTGTCTATTATCTTTCAGTCTCAAAGGTCAACTCTAGAACAAGGAGATGTATGGTAGCAACTCCATTGTCATGGAGAGAAATGCACTCTTCTGTGAAATGCTTGTGCTTCACAATAATGTCATGTATTTGACTTGTTCACATTTAGAAAAATGCCATTTTCAGAAATTATGGAGTAATCCTGAATAACAGCCTTTAGGTCAAGGCTTGCACACAGAAAAAGAAAATATATATAACAGTGTATCTCTAAATAAATAAAGTATACATATAACAGCTGTACCAATACTCCAACATAAAACCATGCAACATTTAGTTATTCAGCCCTTACTTTCTTTTAGATGACTTTTTCTCTTGGAGTCATGACTAAGAAATAGGATACTAAAGGAGAGGATTAAATAAAAGTGTAACTGAAAAAACATGTAAAAGTAGATGGAAGAAGAGTTCTACAAGACCTTCAAATACATCATATCTGTATTTTTAAACAGTGTGACCTCTTGATAACCACCTTATTCTTCACTACTAGTATGATACTGTATATTTATATAGGGGATCATTAACAGTACAACAGCAATGTAATTGACTGCAGGATTCAATAATAACATTGAAGTGAAAATACCATATGAATATAAAATTCCCTTTCAATCTTGTTCTGTAGACTTTTTAAAAATAGTCTACTCTTTCAGTTAACATTATGACAGAGAAAATAGAGAAGGAGAGGGACAGAAAAAAAGGTTTGTTTTGATTGCATTCTTGTTCATGTGGAAGAAGATTGCATTACATGCCGCTTGATCCCCAGATAACGGAGTGCTCAGAGAAACAGCAACAGAACCCAATTATAATGAGCTTCCAGCCTTCAATCTAAAATGGAGTGTGACTGTTTAAAGGGAGGGTTTTTTTGTGAGATATTTTTGGAGAATGATGCCTAATTAAATAATTAGTCTGATAGAAAGCTGAAGTCATTCATAAAAGAGAAAGCAAAAAGGTCACTTTGTAAATCCATGATATTTCCTGTTGTGATCATCCTAATTAGCTTCTGATAAAAACTGAGAAGTAATGTGGAGAGTAGAAAGAAAGGATTTGGTTCTTGATTAACCCATGTGAGAAATGAAGCAGCACATGATTAGTTGGAATTAGTCAAATGTTTGACCCCAAGGTGTGCCTGCTTTTTATTTATTTATTTACTTATCTCATCTAAATGCAATTAAATTTAGTGAAACCACAAATATATTTGAGTTCCTTTCCAAGGACTGCAGCATTGGTGACAGAGTTTTGTAACAATTATTTCAAACTAGTGTACAGATGTTTATTCTATCATTCTTTGTATCTATCTCCAAAATAACTATTAAAGGAAAAAAAAAATCAGAATTATCAGGTGACCTAATTATTACTTTTAGTTGTTTGGGTTTTACAAAAACGTCCACCTATGAATGTTATGTTGAGTGTTTTCAGCTGTTGTACTGCTAGGTGGTCTTAACACATCAAAGGAAGAACAAGTTTATGGTTGCAGGATTCTATTAGTTAGATTTCACAATAGTAGTATCACTGTTCAAAATGTAATGTGATGACCCAGATAGTCAAGTACTGAAGTTTCTTCCTAGTGCTTGTGCCTGAGCTTAAAAAAGCCATTACTGAAAAACAGATTAGTGCAAAGAAAACACAGGCAGGTCCATGAGCTGGTCATGTTCAGAAAACTGTAATATTTATTACAAAACATTATTTCTTGCCCCTCCCTTTAAAGCATATCAGTGATGTCAAGTGTTGAATAAAAAATTCTAAATAGCTGTAGAGTCATAACCTTTCTTCATGTGGTATCAGTTTAAAATTAACACCCACATTCTGTCCTTTATTTTGGGTGAATCTCATGAAACATATATGTGCTCTATCACCAGTAGACAAAGTGTGACATTAACCTAGAAGATTATTATCTGCACCTTCAACCTTATAACACAGTCATAATTTCACATAAATATGAAAAATTCTCTTCCCCTATGTTAAAAGTTACTTTTAACACATGGTAGCTTTATGTTGGCGGAATCCCTATGGCTGCAACATATTTTTTTTTCAGGCTTTGTTCTCCAGTGTTAAGCTGAAATTACTTCTGTCAGCTTATCAAGGAAGAGTTGTTTTCCTTTATAATTTCATTTAACGCATGTGGAAGACTATTTTATACTTATGTATTTTCAGAACTTATGATCCTGAACAAATGCTTAAGTATTCATTTAGGAACATGCTAAGAATGATGATAATTATCACAAATCATATTCTCTTCACCCTTTTTTTCATTCTGTAAAGCGCTTTCCTGAGACGGAGCCCTGCACATATTTTGTGGAATTACCATAGGCTAATTTGAAAGCAAGGGATCCAATTTGCTTCTCAGAGTATGTTGTGTATTAAATATAAGCATTTTAAGTTAGAGATGAGAGATATTGAACTTTAATAAACAGTAATTTACTTTTGTCTGGAGTTGAAGAAACACACAGTATAAAGACTTTCTGCATTTGACTCTCACCTTAGACCAAATTGAAAATGTCTTTTTATTTCCCAGCCTCTTACTCTTGTTCTTCCAATCAGTTGCAGAAAGCCAGCACTGCATGCTAACAGCTAATTAGGGGCCTTGACCTGAAAGAAAAGCGAATAGAAGAAGGATTTTTAGGTCAAGAAGGGGATTAGGAAGAACTGAAGGACATAATACCCTTCTCTTTCCTGTGCCCCCTCCTTCCTGCCTTTGTGGAATTAAAGAATCAGCATTTGTGTGATTTTTCTGGTGTCATCATCACACTGTGACTCCATCACATGTTTTTTCAACCTTTATCTGATTTTCTGCTTCTAGAAAATTTTAAAAATGGAACAAGAATTACTTTCTCCATTGGCAAAAATTACTTAAGAATCACAGAATGGAAGGAGCTGGAAGGGACCTTCATAGATCATCTATTCCACACCCCCTTCTAAAACAGGTGCATCTTGATCAGGTTGTGCAGAATATGTCTAGGTGGGTTTTGAAAGTCTACAGAGAATGAGAGTCCAGAATCTCTCTGGGCAGTCTGTTCCAGTGCTCCATCACCCTCATAGGTTTTTTTTTCTTATGTTAAGTGAAACCTGTGTTTTAGAACATGCCTGTTGCCTCTTTTCCTATTACTGGGTACCACTGAAGAGCTAAACCTCACCATCTTGATCCTTTAGATATTTATATGCATGGATAAGATCCCCTCTGAGGCTTCTGCAGGCCAAAGAGCCCTAGATCTCAGCCTCTCCTCATAAGAGCAACGCTCCAGTACCCTAATGATCTTTGTGGTCCTCCATTGGACTCTCTTCAGGAGTTCCCTGTCTCTCTTGAGCTGGAGAGCCTAAAACTGGATGCAATACTACAGGCATGGCCTCACCAGGGCAGAGTAAAGGAGAAGTAGGACTTCCCTCAACCTGAGGGCCGCACTGTTCTTAACACACTCCAGGATATCATGGGCCTTCTTGGCCATGGGGGCACATTCATGGCTCATGGTGAAATTTTTGGCCACAAGGGCTCCCAGGATTTTCTCAGTAGAGATGTTTTCCAGAAGGTCAACCCCTAACCTCTAGTCATGCAGGTCATTATTTTTCCCCAGGTGCTGGAGTCTCTGCTTTCCCTTGTTGAACTTCATAAGGTCACCTCTGACCAGCTCTCCAGGCTGTCCAGATCTTTCTGAATGACAGCACAATCTTCTGGTGTGTCAGCTTCTCCTCCCAGTTTTGTATAATAAGCAAGTTTGCTGAGTGTATGCTCTGTTCCTTCATGCAGGTCATTGATGAAGATGTTGAATATGACTGGAACCAGTACTGACTCCTGAGGAGCACCACTAGCTACAGAACTCCAGTTAAACCCTGCACTATTGATCACAGCCTTCTGTTCTCTGTCATTCATCCACTTCTCAATCCACTTCAACATCCACTTGTTTAACACTTCCTAAACTTATGTATGAGGTTGTTACTGAAGACAGTGTCAAAAACCTTGCTAAAGTCAAGGTAGATCATTTCCACTGCTCTCCACACATCTACCCAGCTATTTCCCCTTCAGTAATCCATGTTGACTATTCCTGATAGTTGTCTTTTCCTCCACATGCCTAGAGATGACCTCCAGAATCAGCTGTTCTATAACCTTCCCAGGGATACAGGTGAGGGTGACTGGCCTATATTTTCCTGGGTCCTCCTTCTTGCCTTTTTTGAAGACTGGAGTGCAACTGTCTTTCCTTCAGTCCCTAGCCACCTCTCCTGCTCTCCATGACTTTTTGAAAATTATGGGGAATGGCTTAGCAATAATCTTAACCAGCTCCCTCAGCACTTGTGGATGCATCTCACTGGGGCTCACAGATTTGTGGGTGTCTAGCCTGTCTAAATGATCTGTAACTCAGTCCTCCTCAAATGAGGGGGACTCTTCCTTCCTCCAGACTTCCTCTCTTACCTCCAGATACTGGGATTCCTGAGGACCTGTGTTAGCAAAAAAGACTGAAGCAAATAAGGCATTCAGTAACTCTGAATTCTTTGCATCATCTGTCACAAGGACACCTGTCTCATTCAACAGTAGGCCTACATTTTGCCTGGTATTCAAGTCCTTCCTGTTATTTTTTACATCCTTTGCCAGATTTAATTGCCAGAGAACCTTAGCTTTTCTCATTACATCCCTACATACTCTGACAACATTCTTATACTCCTCCCAAATGGCCAGTCCCTTTCTCACATACTGTGAATTTCCTTCTTCCATTTAAGTTTTTCTAGAATCTACTAGCTCATCCATGCACGTCTTCTGCCTCCTTTGCTTGATATTTTACTCTTGAAGATGCATGAATCAGGACTTTGGAGGAGGTAGTGTTTGAATATTAAGCAGCTCTCCTCATACCTTCTTTCTTCTACAGTCCCATGGGATTCCTCCAGGTAGATTTCTGAAGAGTCAAAGTTGAATTCTGAAGTTGTGAGTTGCAATCCTAATTACTCCCTAGTAATTCCTTGTATGATCCTTAACTCCACCAACTCATGTTCAGTGCAGACTAGGCTGCCGCCAGCCTTCACATCCTGAGCCATATATCAGTTTGTTAGCACAAGATCCAGCAGCCTACCTCTCATCATGGGGTCCTCCAACACACATCTTTACTATTTGTAAATCCAATCTATTTGGAGCCTAAGATTTTACTAAGAACAGGAGCAAGACATAGCAAAACCAGTGTCTTATTTTTAATTGGTTAAGTGATATAGATATCACAAAAGTAAACCGAAACAAAAGCACAGAGGATTTTAAAATCACTCATACTTATGCTCTGTATTAAAAAAAAAAAAATTACAGTTATAACCCCCCCTCAGATGTAC
The DNA here is from genome assembly GCF_026170545.1 of Melanerpes formicivorus. Taxonomy (NCBI): domain Eukaryota; kingdom Metazoa; phylum Chordata; class Aves; order Piciformes; family Picidae; genus Melanerpes; species Melanerpes formicivorus. The sequence continues at coordinate 3,063,273 of NW_027142369.1, forward strand.
CTTTTGAAATAAATGGCATCTGTATTAATTTAATTTTTGTATAAGTGTGCTGAACTTTTGAGTCACAGGTACAAAGAGAGATAGCTTTTCAAAGCAAAAGACTTTAAAATCCCACCGAAGTTGAACATCAACAGTCACAGTGCATCTGATGAACAATCTGTCTTAACTTCAAGTAGAAGTATGACTTTTTCAGGATTTAAATGAAAAGAAAAAAAAAAAAAAAAAAAAAAAAAAAAAGCACCTTAATAGCTTAGCTTACAACAGATTAACATACTTCCATTTTAATTATTACACAAAATCTCCAGAGTGAAATTGCAGAAACTCCTGCACTATTTATTTTAATCAGTGCTACAGTTCTTAATTTGCATCAGAGGAATATACTATGTATCTTTGTGAAGAAACAGGAAGTGAAAACTTCTCTGACAGGACCAAGGATAAGTTATTTTTTTCAGAAAGTTGAATGTTTTGAAAGTGTCAATCTAGCTACAGTATTTACAGGTCCTTGTATTTGGTGGGAAACCTATTTTAATTCTATAAGGGACAGACAGGCTTAATTCACAGCAGTTTTTCTCCAATGGAAAATATGTAAAATAATCATTCTTTAATCAGTGAGGGATATTAGACACTTGGCACAAGAGCTAATAAGATAACTGACATGGAACATTCTATGCCACATTAAATGTTAAGCCAAGCATTTTAATTCTTCTGTGCCATTAAAAAAATTGTAATTATGACATGCTGACTAATGTGTCTGCTAATTCATTGCCCATAAGTCTGTTGTAAATTCCTGTTGTTAATGTCTAGAACTGATACTACTTTAAATCAAATGTCAAAGATGTGTCCATATCTATGGAATAAAAGATCAGAGAAGCATTGCATGGTCTGAATTGGAAGGGAGCTTTAAAGATCATTTAGCAGGGACATCTTTAATTAGATCACATTCCTCAGAGCCCTGTCCTATGTGACCTTCAATGTTTCCAGGCACATGAAATCTACCACCTGTGTAACCTGTTCTGGTGTTTCATCATCCTCACTGTAAAAAAGAAAAAAGAAAAATTATCTAATCTGAATCTACCTCATTTAGTTTAAAACCATTAGCCCTTGTCCTGCCACAACAGGCACTGCTAAAAAGTCTGGGCCCATCTTTCAGACAAGGCCCCTTTAAGTGCTGAAAGACCACAGTAAGGTCTTCCCAGAGCCTTCTCTTCTCCACACTGTACAATACCATTTTTTTCTGTCTTTCTTCATAGAAGAGGTATTCCAGATCTTTGATGATTTTTTGGCCATCTTTAGAATAGAATAGAATAGAATAGAATAGAATAGAATAGAATAGAATAGAATAGAATAGAATAGAATAGAATAGAATAGAATTAACCAGGTTGGAAAAGACCTTTGAGATCATCAATTCCAAACTATCATCCAACACTATCTAATCAACTAAACCATGGCACCAAGCATCCCATCAATCTCTTCCTAAACACCTCCAGTGATGGTGACTCCACCACCTCCCTGGGCAGCCTCTTCCAATGGCAAATCACTCTTTCCGTGAAGAACTTCTTCCTAACATCCAGCCTAAACCTCCCCTGGTGCAGCTTGAGACTGTGTCCTCTAATTCTGTCACAGGTTGCCTGGGAGAAGGGACCAACCCCCACCTGACTACAACCTCCTTTCAGGTAGTTGTAGACAGCAATAAGGTCTCCTCTGAGCCTCCACTTCTCCAGGTTAATCAACCCCAGCTCCCTCAGTCTCTCCTCATAGGGCTTGTGCTCCAAACCTCTCATGAGCTTTGTTGCCCTCCTCTGGACACCTTCCAGCAAGTCAACATCTTTCCTAAACTGAGGGGCCCCAAACTGGACACAGGACTCAAGGTATGGCCTAACCAGTATCTTTCTTCCTAGATGAACACTGTGCTCCACATGAAGTCTCATCAGAGTGGAGCAGAGCAGCAGAATGACCTTCCACAACCTCCTGGCCACACTTCTTTTTATGCAGCCCAGGATATAGTTGGCCTTCTGGGCTGCAAGTGCACATTGATAGTTCATGTCCAGCTTTTCATGCACCAGTACTCCCCCAAGTCATTCTTTTCAGGGCTGCTCTCAATCTCTTCATTCTCCAGCCTGTCTTGATACTGACAATTGCCTCAACCCTGGTGAAGGGCCTTGTATTTGACCTCATTAAACCTCATGATATTCACACAGGTCCACTTCTCAAGCTTTTCCAGGTCCCTCTGGCTGGCATCCTGTTGTTCATCCATAGCAACTGCATCACTATTCTTGGTGTCATTTGCAAAGTTACTGAGGTTACAATGGGTCCTGTTGTCTATGTCACTGATGAAGACATCAAACAGTAATATTTGAGGAATGCCACTTGTCACTGATCTCTATCTGTGCATTGAACTGGTGACCACTTCTCTATGGATGTGACCATCCAGTCAGCTCCTTATTCACTGAAGGGTAAGACACAAAAAGCACCTGCACTGCTTTTAGAAGATTATTGGTTATTTTAAATTCCAGATTCAGTCATACATCTACACCACTTATATGAACTTAGTGGTGCTATTTAATTTTGTTTAAATAATATTTGATGCTGTAATCTGGCAATCTGTTTCCTTTGTCACAAAACTTAGTGCTAAATTTTGCTACTACATTAGAATACATAGTTGTGAAATAAAGAGAAGCTGTCACAGCTGGTAATCAGGGGTTGTCAGTTATATATCATTCTCTAAACAACATAATACAGGTCAATATCTCTTGTTGCAAATTGCCCCTTCTTATTGTCGATTCCAAGATTGAGGTAGCAGTCAAATGCTAAATTCCTGTTAGTTTTCTATTTTTAAATGGCAAATTAATCCTAACTGGATGTTTTATTGTTTTCATGTCTGCTTCCTACAAGCACTAGCTCAGGAAGTGATAAAGCTGGCACAATTACCTATGGCCTTTTCAGTGACCAACGCCAAGTGGTTTCCTGGGTAGTTATAGACAATGGATTAGGAAATAAGCCTCGTGACCAGGAAACTCTAATTATTTTTATAGTCATTTCTTAAAGTTGACTCAACTAAAACAATTGATGCCTTTCAGTTAATTGTTACAATACCTGCAACTGCTGATGAACCAGCAGTTAAATGTCTGAAGTATTCTTTTTAACTTAAAGGTTCTCTTTGGATATTGATACTGTTGGTCTCACTTATTGTTCATCACTTCTGGTTATAAAAGAATTTCAATTTCTTGTTCAAAATTCACTAAAATGTTTCAATGCCATACAAAATTTACAGGACTTTAATCACATGAAGAATAATATAAACAGCTATATGTCCCACAAAAATAATTTTCATAACAAATGAAAACTTTTCAGGAAAATGTTTTTTAGGTTTTGGGGTTTTTGGTGTTTTTATTTTGTTTTGTTTTGTTGGGGTTTTTTTGCTTTGTTGTTTGGTTTTTGTTTTGTTTGGGGGGGTTGTGTTGTGGTGGTGGTGGACATTTGGACATTTCTTGTTTGTATAACATGCTTTATTATTTAATCTGAGTTATGTGCGTTGACAGAGGAGAAATATTTCTAAATTCATACAAGATCTCCTAACTTTACATAGGCCAATGAAAATATTCTGCTGATAAGAATGGCAAGAGGAATTCATTGGAGCTTCTTTTGTCAATGTGTATGATAAAAGAAGACCTAGTGAAATTTGAGGTCTGAATCCCACAGGAACTAAGGAATAAATTATAACTGAGAACAGGTAGCAAAAACAACCCTGCAGTAAAATGAAGAAGAAGAAATATGCTCCATTTTCCTCACATGGAATAAAAGGCTGAATAGTAAAAACCTTCTTAGGTTGCCTTGCTTCAGTTTCCCTAAGAAAGTTTTTTTAATAGCATAGAATGAGCTTAATTTAGCTGTTTCGAAAGTACGTTGAAATGTTTTTGTGGAATGATTCTGTAGAAATTCAAAACAGTGTAGTTTTTTGACAGCAACATTGTCTACACAGCAGAGGTCAGAGGGAAAAAAAAACTGAGCAGTCCAGTCTAGAGTTTTGTTTCTTTGTTTAATATTGTGTTCAATCTAACACTGAGACTGTTGCTGCTGGCTGACCAACTGGTATCTATTGGAGGTTTTGGAGATTTAATGGTGAAGGAAATGGCAGAAATCAGCATGTATTATCACCCACACAACATTGTTCCCTTGCCAAACAAAAAGAAAAGTCATTATGCCATCACTTCAGCAGTAAGAGCTTTCCTGGTGTTAGACCTTGCAAAAGGAAAAAGAGGAAAAGCATGAGTGGTCCTTTATCTAATCTTTTCCTTCTGGCCACCAGTCCTAAAAACCACATCTAAAATTGAGACCTCTAGCCAAATTAGAGAGAAAAAAAAAATGTTTAATAAAGTCATTTTATTCACAGAGAACTTGACCTTTGGATCAAGATGTGGCTTTTTAATTTTCTTTCCCTTAAGTAAACAGTTTTCTGTCTATACATCTATTTGTTTTTACTCTTAATTTTGAAACTTACTTGATATATGGGTTTTCTGTCCACTTAAATTCTATTTTACTAGAGAACACATCATATTATACATCAAATATATGCACAAAATGTTATTTTTTTTTCTTTTAACCATAATGGGGATGGTTGCATATAATACAGTTTGAAAACAAAGAGGCTTGCAAAGAGCCAAATTTATGTAATGAAGTTTTAACAAATCTTTCATGCACTAAATTTATATTCCTTCTTGTATATTTTTTGTATGTGTAATATTAATATTTGTTATTTGCTGAGAGCATGTATAAAGAGACAATCAGCCAGATTGAAGAAATCTGGTCAAGAATGAACAAAGTGTTTCAAAAGTTATGGTTCCCATTGCTAACATGAAAAAGAAATAAAAGAAACATTTGAAGCATCAGTGGATATGTAGGATATTTAATTAACACTCAGAGAAAGACAGAGCAAGGGATGGCTCAACAGAATTGTATAACAAACTTTGAGTTCTAGGATACAATACTTAGTACAGAAGAAAGGACATTATCACAGTATCACAGTATCTTAGAGGTTGGAAGGGCCCTCGAGTGATCATTAGGTCCAACCCCCCTGCCAAAGCAGGATCACTTTGGATAGTCTCCACAGGAATGCATACAGGTGGGTTTTGAAAGCCTCCAAAGAAGGAAACTCTACAACCTCCCCGGGCAGCCTGTTCTAGTGCTCTCTCACCCTCACTGTAAAGAACTTTCTCCTCATGTTGACATGAAATCTTCTATGTTCAAGTTTGAACTCATTGTTCCTTGTCTTATTAGTGTGCACCACCAAAAAGCTTGGCCACCTCCACCTGACACCCATCCCTCAGATATTTATACACATTGATGAGATCCCCTTTCAGTATTCTCTTCTCAAGACTAAATAGACTCAGGGATCTCAGTCTCTTCATAGGACAGATGCTCAAGTCCCCTAATCATCCTCATGGCTCTCCATTGGATTCCTCTTCAGCAGTTCTCTGTCCCTCTTGAACTGGGAAGTACAAAACTGGATGCAGTATTCCAGGTGTGGTCTCATCAGGGCAGAGTAGAGAGGTAGAAGAACTTCCCTAGACCTTCTGACACACCCTTCTTGATGCATCCCAGGACATAATTTGCTTTCTTGGCCACAAGGGCACATTGTTGTTCCATGGAGAATGTGCTGTCCACCAGCACTCCAAGGTCTTTCTCTATGGAGCTGCTTTCCAGCAGGGCAGCCCCTAACCTGTACTGGGGCATGTTGTTATTCCTCCCCAGATGTAGGACTCTGCACTTGTCCTTATTAAACTTCAGGAGGTTTGCCTGCACCCAGTTCTCCAGCCTGTCCAGATCTTGTTGGATGGATGAACAGCCCAATGGGGTGTCAGCAAATCCACCCCCCACCCCAAGTTTTGTATCATCAGTGAGTTTGCTGAAGGTACTCTCAATCCCCTTATCCAGGTCGTTGATAAAGACATTAAACAAAACTGGACCCAATACTGATCCCTGGGGAACACTCCTGGCCACAGGCCTCCAAGCTGACTCTGTCCCACTGATGATGACCCTCTGAACACTATTGTTGATCCAGTTTTCAATACACCTCACAGACCAGACATCTATGCCACATCTCCTGAGCTTTTCGTTTAGGATGTTAAGGGAGACAGTATCAAAAGCCTTACTGAAGTCAAGATATATGACATCCACTTGTAGAGAAGTAAGACTGTACTGCAGTGGAAGAGACTATTACATTTTACTTTCCCAAGTGTGGACAAGAAGGTTAAAAGAAAATCAATACAAAGTCATGCAAAAGGAATTTCTTACCTTGGTAATGACTAGCAATAAAATAAATAGTACCATAAACAGTAGAATTGTTGAACTCTGGTATCTTGTACTTAGAGTGTATTGGTACCTGAAAGAGCATAAGCTGCACTTGAAACTCATCCCATGCATAGAACATTCAAGGTGATGTTTCCCAGATTTTTACTATTGTAAGACTGAGTCAATCACAAAGCAAATTAAGTCAGTTTGTATTTACTATGGGTTTATTTATTTATTTATTTACTTTATTTTCACAAAACCTTCTATGAATTAAATATTTGAAACCTCCATACCTCTGTCAAAGTAGTCCATTCATATAATAGATTTAAACATTGTCATATAGATGTGGGAGTTGACTGACAGACACAGAGGAGGAAAAGGAGACAAACCATGATCTCATTTCCTTCAAACACCAGACCGGAAATGACAAAAGCTTTTATAAACACTGTCTTGGTTTGCTTGAATCTAAAGAAAGGTTCAGAATCAAATCTAGGCAAAGCTATTAACTAGATGGTTTTCATTTTTAATTACTTGGCTCACTTTTAATAGTGTTTTGAAATAAAACTTTGCTATGTGAAAATCTGTACAGGAATTCGCATGACTAAGCTTCACAGGGACTAAAGTTTCCACAATCTTGGACAAAACATTTGAACGTTTCATACTGCTGTCAGCACAATACATTGATGAAAGGTCCAGGCAGTGTCAGTTGCACTTGTTTATTTCATATTACATATATCTTTTCCTGGATTTCAAGTGCTTTCTGATCATCTTTCTTATCCTGCAAAAACATCTGTACAGAATTGTTTCAAATTAACAGAAACTTACTGTAATATCTGTTCAGCTGTCAGACAATCAAGGTCATACAAGGTGCAAAAATGCTTATCTGTATGAGAACAGGCTGAAATCACCCCTTAGATAACCCCTGTGACTCCAATTGCAATTTTATTTTCAGTGGGGAAAAAAGACTTGAAACTTGCAGTCATCTATCCAAGACCCTTGGCCATTGCGCAGACAAGAATTCACAATTCAGAAGAGACCACAGAAGAGCTGGTTTATGTGTTTTACTTGAGCTTTGATACTTTAGAATTATCCAAGGACCGGATCCAGTTGTATCAGCTACTGTAAAACATATAATCAGTTCTGGAAAAACAGAGACACATTCAGAGACTCAACCCTTCTCTCCCTCCCCTTCCAATTCTTACAAACTAAATCTGAAGCTTATTTTCTCTCCACGTTATGAATATGAACAGAATTAAACCCAAATACATTTCAATGCATATATTTTAGACAATTGGTAAACCCACACTGTAGGAGCACCTGCCATCTCCCTCTAGGGTACATAGAGGATATTCTTCAGGAGCAATACCGATGTACAGGATAAGTATCTAATTTCATATGTACTCAGATCCTGGACAGAGTATGAGCCTAAAAGCTGGAGCTGATGTTTACCATATGTCATATAAACTTTTGAAAGTTTAGATTCATTTGCTCTAATAAAACATGTAGAAATTTCCCTTATAACTACTGTCAGCAAATTAGAAATTGAGAGTATTTGGAATCAAAAACCAAGATCACAAAAAGGAAAATTCATACAAAGCTATGAAGATTAGTACAGATCTCATTAGGTTAGCTAATATTGTTACTTCAAACACCTCCAAAACATACAGATTTGAATGAATGCTTCAGTGCTGGGTAATATGGAAATCTGAAATTTGATTATCACACATGTGGGACATCTTCCTGCAATAAGAAAAGGCAATTTTGTCAGAAACCTTAATTGAATTAATCTAATTACATTATGTATTTCCATTTATAGTCAATTCAGCATGCATAACTGCATGTGAAAAAGCTCTGCAAATCTACCCAAAACAGAGGAATACTTGATAAAGCTTTTCATGTAATGTGATGGAATTTAAATTCTGGACTTTTAAATCTCACAAATTATAAGCCTCAATCATTAATTTCCCCTGCCCTTATGTTTTCAGTGGTAACCTACTTCTAGTTTAAATAATCTTGATTATCCCATCTATAAAAGAGCGATATAAAGGCTGCAACATGATTAGCAAGCTGTGGAATTGTGCCTGCAAGCAAAGCACTTTAAAAATATTCAAACCAAAACAGTGACAAAATCTGAACACAAGATACAAATATCCATGAATAATAGCATGAAATCTTAACTCTATTTATATACCCAAAGTGAATTGCATGGCCTCAAGCCATCAAAAAGAAAAAAGCATCGTACATACCAAAAAAGGTAACTCAACACTTTTTTTGCTTCCCCTCCCCCTCCCGCTCCCAGCTTTCCATATGTGTGAGAGTTCAGAAACTCATACATGGATTAAAAGAAATTCTTTTGGAACAATTTAGAAATCCTTTCTGTCCTAGAAGTCTTTCCAATTCTCTTCACTCTTGTAAATACAGACTTCTATTATCCAATTTCTCATACAAAATGCTGCTTCTCAGATGTATAATCCATCTTTTTTATATGACTTCCTGGTTATATAAACAGTTTTTCAACTGCAGATCTACTCCAGAGTAGTCCAAAGTATTTCTATTGTGTTTATCTTATAACTACTCAGTTATTTAATAACTTCCATAATGTACTATTTTACTTATACATCACTGCTTGTGAAGATTTTCGGTCTCACTCAACACTCTGCAAAATGCATTTACCATTCTGGATTTTGTTTTTTTGACTTCTTAAAAATAAATAAAATAGAATTTCATCAGGGAAATTAAAAGAAGAACCAGTCATAGATGCAACAAAATGTTTAAAAATCTCTCTAACCTCCCTTTTCAATTATGTAGGGCCCTGCATTCCTAATACTCAAGCCATTCATTCTTTCCATATTTTGCTTTTCCAGATAGTGAGAGTGATGTCATGTAATAATGTTTCTATAAGGTGTTCCTTATTTACTGGGCAACAAATCTGAATCATAGTAGAGGATGCATCCACAGACAGAGTTTTCTTTTTAGCAGTGCTTAAAAAAACAACCATGTCAAATGCATCTGAGAAATCTGGGGGGAAACAGCAAGCAAAAGTTCTAAATTTTATGTGGAAGTACTCATTTAACAATTTGCTGAGTTTCCTGAAGGGAGAAGGAGTTCAACTTGACTTTTCTAGAAAGAGAAGAACATCTCAAGTCTTAGAAGCAGTCAGATATCCTGAGCTAAATATTTAGCTTTAGCTATGGAAAGAGGTGACAACATCTGCTTACAGGACTGCTTGTATGCTGCTGTTTAAGGCTTCAGTACTATCTTTGTCTGTGCTTGTGTATTCTGTTCACTGACCTCTGTTAGAATAAACAAAAGTATTGTCAGTTGCCTAAATTGCAAGGCAAAAAATTCTGCTGATGAAATTTTATGATCTTTAAGCATAAAATTATGTACTTCCATTTCTGTGGTTTAGGTTTGCTTACCATTTTTAATGCACTTAAATTTGTGTGCAGTTTACTGCAGGACCTTGAGATAACTCAAGTCTGGTGAGACATCTTACACACTGAGATTGCTGTTTGGTTTATATATTTTGCAGTTCTGTAATGCAATAATGCATCCCTTAAATCTCTTCAGCATTTCACCCTGGGGCTTAATCCTCTTGAATTGCATGCAGAGCACTAATTGACATTGTCTGGTTTTATGACCCAGTCAAACATTTTACAATAATTACAGTGAACAACATGAACTTGCTGTGTAAGCATAACCTGTGTCAGTGTTGTGAAGAGTGGCTGTTGTCTTTTAGAATCTTCTAGGACAATGGTGACAGACATTTTTGTCCAGCAAATTACATTTTTCATTTTCAGCTCAGTATCATGTGCTAGTGTTGAAACACTTTGTTTCTGCTTGATATTATTTTCAATGTACTGTCACTAATGACATTTCTACATTTGTGGGATGTATGTAAATGAAAATAAAGGTCTGAAAGTTTTGTCTAGCTACTGTTGCTATGTGGATGATTTCTGAATATAATTGATTTGTTTTAACACACCCTGATGGCAGTCGGACTAGAATTGCTTAGCAGTGAGCGTTGGATGATATTTTCTTTCATATGATAGTTTTGTAAATGGTAGCTTTAAGCATTATAGTCTTAAATATAATGAGATTGAAAGAGGCAGTTTAATCAGATTGCTTCAGAAAGAGCAAAGACACGTCTTTTCACTACTTCAGACTTGATGTCAGGGTATTTACTTTAGGTATAGGAGCAGAAATCTAACCATGCTCATGAGCTCTTAACTATTTTTATGAGATTCTTCTCAACAGGTGGAAAGGACAGTGAAGTGGATTCATGTTTAGTTTCAAAATCTACGGAACTATGTTTCATAACTATCTTCTATTTATCCGTTTTATTAGTATACTAACTTTAGTTATAAAGTTAGTAGTAAAAATGTTTCAGAACATCTTGAAATTTTGAAAGTTTTTTTACAGATCTACTTCTTCAGGTGTTTCTTCAGTGATCCAAATCAGTCAATACATCATCCATTTAATTGTTCTGAGATAGGGTAAATGTTAAAGAGCTTCAGCACTTGAATATGCATGTTGTGGATGGATGCATTTAGTCTTTTAAAAATATTCTATTTTACAATTGTCTTTTTTGTGTCCATAATCAAAAAGTTAAGCAGAAGCACTACACAGAATTTAAGAAATCCTGTTAGTTGGAACAGTCTCCCTGATCATACTTTTACTAACAGAATGCACACTGTATGGAAAAGCATTACTTATTTTCATGTAAACTCTTCATTGAACTAATGTAGTTCTTCAGTACTATAGTGTTGCAGTTCTTAGGCCTAACAATAAAGTGCGTGGACAAAAGTTACAGCATAACAAATGCATGGTTTCTCAGCTTACCACTTCAAATTGCTGGTGAAAATAAGTGGTCCCTCTGGCCTTGAGCAGGTACAGTGCTGGTAATTTATCTCTGTCCACTTGATGTTGCTATTGTGGAGCATGTGATGAGGAAACAGCAGTTAAAGCCTGAACCAGATTTGAAATAATCTGAAGGATATATTTCAGCAGATGGTTTCCTGTAGGGGGGGTTTGTTTTGGGATTTTTTTGTTTTTTTTTTTTTTCCAATGCAACATTTAACTCTTCCTTAGCAGGAAATTAGTGACATCTGATGGGACCAGGGCATAAGCAATCATCAGATATTACTCAAAAAACTCAGATGGTGAGCCAATACCAGGCTTTATTTCTTATCAAGATTTTGTAGGAGTAAAAGTCCAGGAGAAAAACATTGCATAATGGCCTAAACAAAATTGTCTAATGATCCAAGTATCCAGTAGGGAAAAAAAAGTGTCCAGTGTAGTTGTTCATAAGCCTTAATAGAATATTCTGTTCTCAGACAATTCACCCATGTGCATGATTATGGAGAATGACATAACTTCCACTCATGTGGTAAATTGAAGAGTATCTTCTCAACATAGCATATTAGAATCTATTTCTGGGTGCTAATAATTTCATGCATATTGCATATAGACACATACTATGGATCACTATACAAATAGTTTATCAAATAACTCTAGCAGTTAGATAAACAACAAAGCCAAATTAAACAAGAAATTTTGTTGTAACTGGAAAGAGTAGAGAGTAGGCAATTAGCAGAAGAATGGCAGCTGTACTCTCCTTTCTCACTGTGTTCCCTTCTGCTTCTGTTATTCTCTTAACACATACCACTCCCAGTCTGATATTTCATCCATTAACTGCAGTAACATTTTTACAGAAGAGTGAGAATTATTTGCTAAACATGTGAATCTGTGCTAACATACACACATTTGTGGATACAGAATTCTTCCCTTCAATTAGGACAACTGAGGTAAAGTTAGAACATAGGGAATAGCATACAGTCTGCTTCAAGTCTACAGATGGGATGAGAGGAAGTGACCTAGGAGAACAATTTAAGTACTAAGCTAAGTTGATGTAAGTATGAATAAAAGAAGAAAAATGGCTTTATGAAGGCATGAGGATTTGTCATAGGAGAGAAGACAAGTACAGACCCTTTCTACCAATAGCACTATATGACATCCGCATCCATCCTAATGCTTGCATATGGTTATATAATTAATTTTCTTGCAGTCATGGAGATTCTCAGCCTCTCTACTCTCTGGTCACTCAGCTCTCTTTTGTTTCAAATCAGGCCTGCATCTTCCTCTAAAACTGTCCTGTATTAACTTTACTTTTTTTTTTTTTAATGGCACATATTTCTGTCCTTTCCTAAGAAACAATCTACCACTTGAGAGGCAAAAGGTTACAGGATCACTAATGCTCATCATACAGGAACAAGCTTAAGAAACTCCAGATCCTTAAAAGCATTAATGGGTTAAATAACTGAATGTACTGATGAGATCACACAGTGAGACTCTACAGGAATGGCACAGGGTAATGTAGTGCTATTGCTTTTTTCTTTCTTGTTAGATCAGCACAAGAGCTAACCTTATTAAGAGCTGGTGATCTTTTATTGTTTTGTTTTGTTTTGTTTTTTGTTTAAACCAAAACCAGCCAACCAAAAAATTACACACCCAAAAATACCCAAAACAAAACAAACAAAAAAAACCTAAAAATCTTTGGCAAGCAATGCAACATAAGATCTAAGCCTTCATGAACTGTACAAGTCAGGTCAAATAGGTAGCATCCACAAAGAAAACTAGTTAAGAACTGGGATTTATCAGTTATTTTTCATATTTTATATTTACAGTGTGGTGGACACTGAACAATCTTCTGAGATAACGTGTGACAAGATTACACTTATTTGCCCTATGTCCTTGACCTAGACAATTTACAAATTAAAAACAGGCAGATAATCACCAGACAAAGTTAAACAAAAGGAAGAAGTGCAAACAAGTTTTTGCCATATCTTGCTAGTTCCCATAGATGAGAAACTGACCTCTGTGACTCTGAAGTGTTAGCTAAGAAACTGTTATCTCTACCTTGTTAAACTCCAGTATTTTCGTTTTAAACCCAGCTTCACACCTCATCTTTCTGCCACTGACCCATTAGCAAAATAACTTTGGTCCGTGGTAGTACACTACTGTCAATGAACCTCTGTTCATCATTCAAGAAGAAACCAAGAACAACAGGCACACCTAGTGCATTTGCAGATTTGGTGCCACTTTTAGTTTCAAAGAAAACCCACAAAAAAACACAAACCCCCAAACTTGGCCTGTTTCTCATCTGAGGCACTCAGCTTCCTATCAACTTCATAGTTTGTGTTTCAATCAGTAAATATGCCTTAGAGCAAGTTAGTTTCATTTCAATATTCATTATTTAATAACGATTAAATTAAGCAAGCCACAGCCTAGTATTTTTTTCTTTCCTCTCTGCTAGGCAACAGTGAAACATTTTCCCTATTCCCTCAATAGTAGTTTGTATATTATTACATTGTTATAGGTTTCCCTGCAGTCTTCCATTTTTGATTAAAAGGAAAGTAGCCAGTCTAAGACAGAGCAGGTATTGCTATTTTTACCCCTACATAATTCCAACCAGAAATGCTTCCACATAGTACGATGAAAGTATAACAAACAGTTCAGTGCAGTTCAATGTAATACTTACAGTGAAGAAAGGCTAAAAGCAGTGGATTAAAAAAAAAAAAAAAAGGAGAACAAACAAACAAAAAAAAAAGTAACCTTTTTGCTGTCCTATAAGGCTTTGAGAGTTGAAGTCAGAACAAATGTGCTTGCATATGCAAGGAGTTTGTGAGTATGAGTATTTTTACAGTATTGTTATCACAGAACGAATCTGGCTTAATCCTAGCACTGAAAAGTATCAATAGGGGCAAGAGCTGACTGCTCTGAAAAAGAAGGCAGCCCAGGAACTAATAACAGCAAAACAGCAGATTAATGAATACAAAGCTTGCAGTGCAACTATACTTGAGCCAGATGAGTAGAACAGATCCAGTGAGAACAGTTGGTTTTAGTCAGAAAGCACTAGGCAGATCGACATTCTCCAGGAAGGAAGATAAGGGCACCAAGACAAAGCACAATGTATCTACAGCATAGCACAGGCAAGGGAAAGAGCCCGAATTTAAAACCACCTCTCAGGCCAGTGGACAAAACTATGTGTGACCCAGACGTGGCTTGTCAGGACAGTTAGGACCTACTGGTGTACTCAAGATGTCGACAAGAATATAAATCAAATAACAGATGTTGCAAGCAAATAGAAAGTATATTTAAGGAGTACTTACTGTACAGGTCATAAATCTGAGTGCAAGTATGTAAAGACAAACTGATAAGTGCTTCTGTACATATAATCTATCAGAGAAACAGTCAACCTACCTAAATAATTACTATGTAGTTATTTTTATGGTTTCCAGTAAACAGAATTCACAATGCCATGTATATCAGTGAATTTTACAGATCAACAACACTAGTACATTATACCTGTTTAGACATGCAGCTTGTAAATTAAATCATTGTCCAAATCCACATATGTCCTAATCCAGTTTATTAAATGTCAAAACAGTGTGCCTCATATAGCAACTCTATTTCTCCAAGTATTGATCTATAGATTAACCGGTATTCCTTATGTATATCAAGTCAATTCAAAAAATAACATTTTATTACAGAAGCCAATATCCAAAGCACAAAGAAATTGATAATTTTTTTACAATAAACAGTACAATGTGTACATACATACACACAACTCAGTAAAGTTCTTGCACAAGTATCCTTTTTATCTTCTTTTTTTTAATTATTATTTTTTTCATAACGTTTGACAGGATTTATGATAATTATTTTGGAAATTTTATTGGTGCAGTTCACAGAATATTGGTAGGGCAATCAGGCATCCTTCACATTTAGTGACTGCTGGCTCGAATCTGGCCAATGTCATCATACAGCAGCAGTTAAAATCCTTGCTGATTTTCATGACAATTTGATTGTTGACCTACACAGGAGACAGATTCACTGTGTTGTTCTATCTCATTAAACTTTAGTGAGTTGCTTTAATAATCCACTCTAATTTTGTTATTAGTAACTTTCATCTTCCAGTGACTATTTGTTCAATACTGTAAACTGTTTAGAAATGGTACACTTACATCATGTGTAGTTACTGGATCAACTCATAAGTCAGTTTAACTATATAATAAAATAAGAATGCACCCTGCCAGTCAAAAAAAGAAAAACAAACACAACAAAAACAAAACAAAAAACACACAAAAAAAGGAAAATAACAAAATGAAATCCAAACAAAGTAATCACTGTAACCTACTATCTTTAATTTTCAGTTGACTTGGCTAGCTTTGGAAAAGCCAAATATCAAGCATGTGATGCAAAATGAATGCACGACAAGCAAACAAAACCATCCTTCCACATGAAGAATGGTAAATGATAATTTCCTGCTCTACCAGTATACTATTGTTGAATTTGTATAACTATCAGTTCAAACTTTTCCCTGAGGCAAAATGATGATCTATAAAGAACTCCTGCCATACTCCAATGATACAAAACAGAAATTCTTTTTCCCTGTACTCACACATGTGCACACACATACACACAGAGAGTAGGCTAAATGTGTACATTCCGACTTCTGTGATTCATTTCCAGAGTAAAAGAATCCTGTAAAGTTTAGTCTTGAGCTTGGAAATTGCATTACCATTCAATTTTATGTTCTACTCATTGTTGTGTGTAGTTTTCTGCTACCATCTTTGTTTCATCAATGCTAACTTCAGAGCAGTATTGCTGATTTTGCTGCTTCTGTAACAAGCACTTACAATTCCTCCACACAAGATGATAAACTCAGCTTTGACAGGTGTATTTGGTGCTCCCTGATGGTCCTCAGACTAATAAATACTTCAGGCTTCAGAGGCTACCTTCCCTTTGGTCTTTTTGAAGAACTAGTCAACCATAAAAAATGACATTAACCTTTATTTTAATTTCCCCCTGATGGTACTGTATAAGGCTTGCAGTTTACTGGCATGAGCTGGAGTCAGCGTAACACCACTGTGAGGTGATGTGGAAATAACAACGGTGTGACAGATGTGGTCAGTCTCTAGTGACAGGAAACAAATGTAACTAGAGTTACTTCTAGTGCAAATTTCACAATACATGCCTACTTTAACTGCATAGGAAGTTATGTTGTAATATGTTTAACTGTTAACACTCTACTTGTAGTTAGGGTGACTGTGTCACTGGACAGATATCATTGAGGTAGCTCTGAAGAGGCAAGCTTGGCACCAATAATGCTATCCAGAAGTATTAATTTTAATCACTGCTTGAACATTACAACATTTTTAGTGCCATACAATACCTACACCATATTATGTGGCATTAAATGAGCTGTAAGTAAAGGACAAAAATCGTATGTCAGACCTTTACTCTTCTTCATCGGGCAGATGAGAAATCACAGATGAAATAAGTGAATGTTAGCAATTAATTAATTAATTAATTATGATAGAATCTGAGACTATAATGATGTGTAGAGGAAACACCACAAGACAAGAATCTGTCATCCGAAATGACTCTGTAGTTCACATTTCTACCTTACTAGCTTTCTTCAACTTCATTTAGACAGTTGGCTTCTATATAGCTATTAAACACTTGAACAATAAAAAGCTCCACAGATTATATTACAATTATTTATATATATATATATATATATATATATATGAAGAAATGACAGTCCAACATTCTACAGCATAATATCACAGAATCATAGAATGGTTTGTGTTGGAAGAGACCTTAAAGATCATCTAGTTCCACCCCCACTGCCATGGGCAGGAGCAACTTCCACTACATAAGGCTGCTCAAAGCTCCATCCAACCTGGCCTTTAACAGTTCAAGGGATGAGGCATCCACATCATCTCTGTGCAGTCTGTTCCAGTTCCTCACCACCTTCACAGTGGAGAATTTCTTCCATACATACAATATGAATCTACCATTTTCAGTTTAAAGCCATTACTCCTTGTGTTGTTGCTACATATCTGTGTAAAAAAATCCCTCTCTAGCTTTCCTGTATGCCCCCTTTAGGAACTGGAAAGCTGTGATAAGTTCTCCACAGAGCTTTCTCTTCTCCAGGCTGAAAACCCTCAACTCTCTCATCCTGTCTTCAAAAGAAAGGTGCTCCAGGCTCCAAATGTTGGCTTGAATATGTGACAAGCAAATATTAAGGCAAATTCCTTACAAAAATGTCAATATATTAAAAAATCCCAAACTGACAGATCTGTGTAAAGTATGAACATATGCAACAAATAATTACGACGACAATGACAAAAATTACTGCTAACATTTGTGAGCTTTAAAACTATCTACAAATGCCCTCCAAGGTTTTCTTTGAAATCACTTGCACAAGATAACAAAATGAAAATGAAAAGGAATAAAAACATTCGCACACACAAAATAAGATTGATAAGTAAGGCTTTAGACTAGTGCTTTACTCTGCACTTCATGCTGTACTCTTTCTTTCTTCTTTTTTTTTTTTTTTTAACTTTCTCTAGTCCTGTTGCTCAGACTTCTCCTTCTGTGTTTAGGGTTTTCTCGTCTTTCTTTCTATTTTCTTTTTTTTTCCTAATCATTTTTCTCCTTTGCTTACAGATATGCAACACAGCAAAATCTGGGCCTCTGTGTTTGCTCTGGCTGCTGCTATGTAAACTGCCTTCAATATAGCTGTTCTACTTCTGTTTAAGGCTTACCTCGTGCCTGTACTTTTGATGATTACTTCCACTGCTTCACCATCATTTCTACTACATCATTTCTGAATAAAAGGCAGTAGATAAGACTGCAAAATTTACAGTGGCTGTGTGCAAACTCCCACATCAGTGGCTGGATTCAAAAGTGTGTTTCTGTTTGAGAGAGAGATTAATTCAGAGTGCTAGATTTGCAAAATCCCTCAGCAAGCACTAAGTTACTAAAAAAGGAGTGCAACAGAAGGGAACTTAGGGAAAAAAAGCCCCCACAATAATACTCTCATTATATTATAATTCAGAAATTTCAGGTAATAAAGCAGTAGAATAAAACACTATTATAATTGGCACGCTAGTCCATTTATGCTTCTTGTCATCTAGTGAGAAAGAAATGAAAGATTCAGACTAATGCTGTGTCTCTTTAAATCATAGTCACTCAGATAGCCTTTGCAAGATTAAGTACAATGATAAAAGGAGTACTCAGTTCAGCCTGGATAGACAGCCTTGCACAGATTTAATAGGTTTTCAACAGGCATTTCCAAAGAGGTGTAAATCCTATCATATCAAATTGCTCTTGACCTTTTCTATGAAGTCTTTCCTACTCTGCAGGACTCAGCTTCCCAGATTTAATGAAATTGTCTAGGACAAAAGAAAATTAACATAGCCACCTATGCTTTATATTCAGCTGAAAAAGAGACCAAATATCTTAGCTTTCCAATCAATTTCTTACTCCCTTTCCTATCCTCAAGTCAAAGCAAACTTGGTTTAAAGTTAGCTCATAGAACAGTTGGCTCATCCAAGTAGAACATGATTTAAGGCACAAATTAGTCACAATAGCTTTATGAGTCTTAATCATACTTTGGTACTTTGACATTGGCATATTAGAAACAATTCTTCCCTGAATAGATCTTGCTGGGTTTTTCCAGCAAACCATAAGTAATTCCTTTAGAAAATCATATCATTACAGACTATCTTAAGTGCGTATTTCCCCAACAACACCTGCTAAATGGATAATTCATTTTATCATGTCTAGTATAGCAGACTTAGTAGCTGTTGTTACTCCATTCATAAAAGGGTGGCCATGGGAGCAGCTGAACACTGATATGCTTCCAGTTCTCTCATCATAAGTAACATGCCATTTTAGTCAATCTGCATATTGGTTGCAGAAATACTGGCAGGTGGTTTGCTTGATTAGGATAGAGGTGTCATAACCTTCACAGAAGGCTGCCAGACACTTGAAACAGAAATATCTTCAGAGTTGAGATTGTCAGAGATAACATATTTTATACCATATGAATTAAAGCTGAAGTTTAGCACTAGGCATTAAATTTGGAAAGTAACATTGTGATCATTTAGAGTATTGCACTGTTGCAATTCCATCCTTACAGAAAGCAGCCATGTTTGTGATTTAACAATCTCCTACGTCATGCAGTTTTTTCAAAGCTGTGTTAGAAGTCTTGAGCAAACTACCAAAGTCACACAGTTGCCAGAGATGACCATTAACTAACCCGATAGAGCTTTCTAGCTGAATTTAATGTGCACATTGATCTTGTTACCTGCTGCTTAAAAAAAAAAAAAAAAAAAAAAAAAGAAGTTTTCTGTCAATGAATAAGGGCATTTTTACCTTTTATATTGAATTTGACATTAATATGTTTTCTTTGAAAACAAATACAACTTCTGAAAAGACATCCAGTAGGGGAAAGAAGCAATTGATAAGGGAACAAGTTCTTTTTTGCTACAATGAGAGTCTAAGGCTGCTTTTGAAATAAATCTCAGCATTGTGATTCATCCTTTTTGCAGAAGGTAAGTAAGAATGATAAAGATCAACTTGAAAATATTATTTCATAGGAGTTTATGGGCAATGATGCAGAGAGCTGGAAGTAATTTCATAACCATTATAAGAATGTGTAGAAGCAGTTCATTTCAACTATTTCAGAGCATACAAAACTTTCTAATGCAGATCAACTCTTCTTCAAGCTAAAGCTCTAACAATTTTTTTTTTATTTAGAAAACCTGATTAATTATTAAGAAATGTAAAATCTGAAAGATTTAAATAATTTATATATAACATACATTTCATAAACTTTTGTGAAATCTGAAGTTAACTCTGATTTAAATGTTTTCACAGATGAGGCTACCATATTTTAATATGTTTTCCTTTGGAATCAAATCTGTACTTCTACAATGAACAGACATTTCATATTTCCTCATTGTTTTTAATTGTTATTGTTATTAATTTATTAGAGAAACACTTTGGTGTTATTTTATATTTAAACATGCTTCAGTGTTTGTTAATTTTCTCTGTTATGGCAGAGACAATGTGTGAGAGAAAGTGATTCACAGTAGTTCACAGTAGTTATCAAGTTAATTCCAGGTATAAGCATTTTCCATTGACACAACAGTATTCTAATGATGAAGTTTGATGAAGTTTGACACGATAAGAAAATGTTCAAATCTTCCTAAATTTCCTGAAAACTCACCAATTCCGTCTCCTTTTTTTTTTCTTTCAAGTTTTCCTTAGCGAAGATGGGTGAAAAAATATGATTCTTGGCATCAGACAAAAAATTGCAAAGTTGTTGGGACACTCTCTAAATGAGGTCAAACTGTGTTAATATACATGCAGAACAAACTTAAACTAATCTGTTAATTTGGATTGCATCTGTGTGATCAGGAATAGTATTTTAGGGCTGAAATTTTCAAGACTCCATAATATACAAAGTTTGGTTTCATCCTTGAAGTTTAGTTTATATAGAGTGAAAAGGAAAAGGAAAGGTGAAAAAAGGAATTTGCTGTCTTCTAGCACATAGACAGAGAAGCATCAAAAAATCAAACTTGAAACAAGTAAAATAGTATAACACCATTTGCTAATGTTATGTTAAACTAAAAGATAACAAAATTTTGGAAAGTAACTGACAAATTCATAGAAGAAAAAATTATGAAACATTTTTCAGTGGAGAGGTATGATTTCTATTTTAGGAAGTTCATAGAGAAAATTGTTAGACAGTAGAACATCATATCGAGGAATATATCCTGTAATCTTGTACATGATGCTTTCTGAATATCCCCTAATTACAACACCCAGTTACATGGACATCTGGTGTGGCCACATTTTCTGTGTACTGGACAAGATCAGCAATGTGTTTCAAAAATGCATCATTTCTCTTTAAGAGACTGCTGTATAAAACAAAAAGAAAAAAGAAAAGAAAAAAAAAAAAGAAGTATTTATTTAGTTGGCAGTTCATGTAAGACTGGGAAATGATGCTACAACTGTGCTAACAAAAGGGTTGATATTTAGACATGTTGGGTGGAAAACATGATATTTTGTTTTCTTTGGATAAATTTTTAGAGGAGAATATATAAAGAAAAAAGAAGTGGGTAGTAACTATCTGTGACTCCTGTGTAACTTTGAGATTGCATTTGGTATGTGTATTGCATACCTATTTGGTTATATATGTAACATCAAGATGCATCTTTAGTCAAAACATTCTTATTTTTGAAAAGAGATGAAAATGACAACGTTTTGTGAAATGACTCATATTTTTGCTAAACAGAGACATGACACCACAAGATGGAGGGACAATTGCTGATCCTCCTGCCAAAAAAAAACAAACCTCAGACAAAACAAACAAACTAACAAAAAATCCCCCAAAAGATCAAATTTATAACAAAACAAACAAGCAAAACCCAACCAACCAAACAAAAAATAACCCACCAAACTCACAAAAAATGGTGAAACTATATTTAGATTATATCCATGTGCAGGAGGGAAACTGCATGTAGAGGGTCTGGATGGTCCAGATTATAAGTCTGTTAGAGAGCATGGTGGCTTGACTTTGTTGCTTTTCTGTCATGTTAAGCCAAATGTATAAAGCATGCTCCAGTCCACTCAACTGATTCCAGGAAAACATATTTATTTATTAAGCAGATGCTTCAAGAATTCTCAGGGAAACTGAGACTGTTGTGTAAACTCTGTTATCTAAATCTGGGCTAAACATCCCAAAGCAGTTCTGTGCTACTGTCTGCTTTGCATGGTGCATACAGCTCCTTGTGGGGTGTGTGGAAAGAGTTCAATAAAAACGGTTGACCATATGAGGATTGTGCAGACCGGCAGAGTAGCACAGCCTAAATCAATTCTGTGCATTTATATTATTAGTGAATCAAGTCTATTTATAAATGTATTCCTGTCTTGAAAAAATTCCCTATTACTCTATTACATTTCTGTTAAATATTCTTCAGTTATACCTGAACTGGTACATTTATGATCAAGGCTTCTCTTTGGCTGTATTCCATACCCTGTTTTCATTTTGATATTGAAGTCCAGTATCACTATGGTCTATTATAAATATTTTTTTTTCTTGTTTCAAACACTTTCCTCGGCTCTTTGATGGCTTTCATAAAAAGCAATATAATATTTTAGAATGTATAGTCAATTCATAGTGTAAAGAGGTATCACAGCATTATGATGGAGAGGGAATGTTAAGCCCCATAATGCATGTGAGTAGCATTCAATTTAGCCTTTCTTGTGCCAAAATCTTTGTTTTAGCTACATGAGAATCATGGGTTCATAAAAATGTTTGCCTTGACTGGACCATTATAAATCCATTTAACTAGGCTGACTTCTTAAACTTACATCTGGCATCCTAGAAATCTACCTTCTTGCTTTCCAGAAAACCCTGAGAGGACTCGCTAACTAGATAATATTATGAGGAAAATACTTTATTCTCCTAGAGGTGGTTACAATACGTGAATTAGGATTATGTCAATCGACTAGTGAAAAGTTCATGCCTATTTACAGCTTCAAAGTAGTTGTATTTTACAGAATGGTATAAAACGACCATGAACTGGGGGAGTGGAGGAGGAAACAGTCCATCATTTCTTCTTTTTCCTACACATAGGGAAACAAGAAGCTTTTGCTTCATCATGCAGCATTTGCAGCATCCTGGTTTGATCTATCGTGTTATTTTTATTTGTTCTTTCATCTTTAAATCTTGAGGTTTAAAAGAGGGACATAAGTGGAAGACTGTACAAATGGCAGCATTTCCAAAATTTATCCATCAGACAGTGGGGAAGAGTCATGTTTGTAATGCTTGCATTATTTACATATCCCGACAATGTGCAGGACAGCTGGGGGCAGCAGGAAACCAAGGGGGTTGAGAGTGCACTGCTCACATTGCTTCCTTCAGCACATTCCACTGGGGAAGAACAATGCAAGCCATTTGGAAGATTTAGTAACTGACTCGTGGAAGAAAAATATCAAAACATACTAGAGACATGAGCAGACAGCCATCCAAGAGGAAAGAGCAAAGATTCCTTTTATGGGTTGTCTGGCTGGACAGTGAAGACTCAGCACATTCTGTGATGTGTTCATGGAAGAACCTGTTGTTTCTCTTATGATACCAAATGACTCAGATAGCTGCAAGATGTTTCGTATTCAACTTAAAACAAATTACTTCCTTGACAGGTACAGCTGTAGTTCATGTATTGTATTTATCAATCTAGAACACATTCTTTACATGAATGTTTAAATAAAGAAGATGGGTCTGATTCCGTCATGTTTTTTATTAGCAGCAATTACATCCGTTTCAGAGGAGTCTCTGCTGGTACTCATGCTGGTAGCCAAGGCAGCAGAACTAACTCTTTTGTATAGAACAAGCAGAAGATGATTGTTTGAAAACAGTGACTTTTAACAGAATTCTTGTAGTAACACTTCTTAAAAAAACTTTTTGCTCTAGTGACAATGAACACTTAGGGAATCCTACTTTCAAAGCATGTATTTATTTGAACCTACTCTGATTAAGAGACTGGCATGATAAATTTGTGCTATGAGGGCCCAACTTACTCATTGTTATAAGTGGACATTAACGATAAGAAAGGATGTTTCTGGTGCAATGTGGTGATATATGCACAGTTCTGAATTTTGATAAAATTAGAGTGACCTGTGAAATTCAGGTATAATTCTACACCTCTAAGCAGCAAATGATCAGCATCTGGAGATTTGTCTGAGGCCTTTCTACTTACAAATGCTGCTTCTTCTATTTTGCATGTACTTAATGCTTAATATGCTTAAGATAAACAGTGATTTGTACACTGGTATATGTATACATTATGGCATTGCTTCAGAAACTGACACCTAAAGAGCAACGGCACAGCCTGACATATTTTGGGTATGTGTACACTAAGGCTCTTCTCTTTTGTTCTTGTCTCTGTTTTCCTCTTGGATCAGCTCACTGACACTTGCTGCTGGCCTTATCAATAATTATTACCTACCTACACAGGGCTTTCTTTGTACTTGTGCCTTTCCTAGTTGCTTACATTTTGTGAAAAGAGGAAGAAATCATGGGTAGATTCAGTAACTGACCGGAGTACTGAACCTGGCAACTCCATTGCCATTTGGAATTTCTGACTGGTAGGCAGACGTTTCTGTACAAGGTACACTGGAATGAGATTCAAAACTGTGGAATTATCTAAACTCTATGTATTCATCAAGAAACTGAAATAACCTGAGACACAGTGTGCCAGGCTACATAGATCTTTAACCCACTATGTCTGCTTTTGCATTCTTATTTTGTAAAATTTTGTAAATTAGATAACATACTTTTTCTACCACATACTTTTTTTTTTCCCCTTCACTTTGCATGTGGGCATCCAAATTTCTCAACACACAAAACACATAACTAGAAAATCGTAGCTTTTGTTTGTATTTTATTAATTTTCACCTAAATATTAACTAATTAGATTGTTTCTCAAGAATTAAAGAATGTAAATGTACCATAATGTGCTTCACAAGACATCTTTAGGGATATCTTTTCTCTCTAAGATCCTGTAGAAGAAAATAAGGGTTTTCTATATAATGACTAATAAAATTACAATCCAAACTGAGCATGCTTAATCAAGTGGGAAGTTAATTTCTGACCATTAAATTTCTTTATAATAAGGGCATTGAAACTTGAATTTTTCCCTTCAGCTTTGCTGTAGTATATAGTTGTAGACAGAGATGTGATTTCTTAAGCTAAACTGGACAGACCATGCAAGAAGATGACTTTGGGAGGTATTTTTCCATGTTAAATGGGTGAGCTGTTTAACAGTTCCTAAACAAATGAGAATGTAAAACTCATGCATCACTGAATATAGAATTCTGAAACAGGGCTGGATTTTTTTGTTTGTTTGCTTGCTTTTTTTGGTGGTTTTTTATTGGTTGGTTTTGTTTGTTTAATTAAATTTCAGGTGCTTCAAGTTCCCTATTACCAGAAAAGTATTCAGAATGACTTTTGATTTATTTGATTTTTTCAGCAATATTAAGAGAATGCTCCCTTCATTTTAGCACTACTGCACAGCTTTTCTCTTATGTAATTTCTTGTTTTGTTTTAGTTTGTGTTTTTTTTCTCTTTGCTTTTTTTTTTTTTTGTTTGTTTGTTTTCTTAATTCTGATTAGCTTTTTTATTACTCAATGTATCTAATAATTTATCTCTCTTTCATTTATAGCAGTGGCATCCAAAATCACAATAATCTAGCTCTTAATCTCTTTATGCCTTTTTGTTATTTCAGGCTTGTTAATTTGTGGTTTACTTGAGTTTCTACCACATTCTTTCTAATGATGCATATGAAACACTCATGCCACTTGGGATTACAAATGCATTGCTTCCTTCGAGGAACTTCTTTATTCTTCCAGTTTATAACAAAGACTATTTACTGTCATAACAATAAGGTATCAAGCTGTGGCATGCTGGAGGATCAGACTGGCACATCTATAGTTAGGCACTATGAACAATGAAACATTAATGTGTGGCTGCTTATAGCTGCCAGACCAAGGAAACAAATGTACTTATCCCACCCTGGATCTCCACTCTAGTTTCTCCTTTTCTCCCTTCCCTCCTTTTGAGGAACCAGAGAAACTTTCCACTGAGAAATACATAAATTGCTATTGATTTAACTGTAGGATCAAGCAATGCTAAATGCTCAGCTCTGCATCTCTGGTCTTCTTCTCAGTTTGATACCAATGTCCTTTCACTGAATTATCAACTCTCAGCCTCAAAGGAAAGCTCCACTGTAATCAATGCATGCCATCTAAAGAATTAGCTAAACCATGCTAAACATTCTTAATTCTAACACAAAAATACAGGCTGCATTTAGTGCAGAATAACTGGAACTTCAGAAAGGTCTGGAAGTTAGAACCGCATTTTCTACACCTGGTTACCTAAAGAAAGTATGAATTTTTTGGTATGAGTGACTGGGCTTTGTGATATAGAGATCATGTTATGATTAAGAGCAGGTTACATATTCTGACTTGTAGACAGAATCTCAGTAATTCAAAGATAAAGTACTTTAGTTTTGTATTTGTCAAGCCTAAGATTATTGTTCTGTGATATATATATGTATATATATAAAATAATACCTGTATTTTAGGACTCATGCTTGTGAAAAGGAATGTCATTAAGCTACGTGTTTCAAATTAAAATATAGATCTTGCTTTCAAACACCCTAATGTGTAATTTTTGATTCTGAATATTGGATTTCCTCATTATACAATGTTGATAGACAGGGTAAGGGAAGCACGACAGAGAACAGTCTGTGTGTGTTTATACTTTAAAAACGTATATGTGTGTGTTTATTATATAAATTGCCTTTCTGTTGAATTTCCTTTGATTCATTTGCACTGATTTGTGACAGATGTGAATAATAATTTAGTTTTAACAGTGCTTTAAAGCACTTTCTATTTCAGAAGAACATTTGAAGATTTTAAGAATTGTTATGAAATGTGAAATTCCCCTCACTTCTACAAAGCCACAACACTTGCCTTGTTTATTACTTCTAGTGCTTATAATTTTTTATCTCCAGCCTCTTATTTATAGTCCATAGTATAGATCTTCTAAGGAAGGACTTTGTAAACTCTACTAACATGGCAAATCATCCATCAATGATGAATTCTAAATAATTAATGTCAAGACTAAACTGAAGTATAGTCACACTCTCTCTACATCAGTGTAGGTATCATTAATATTCTGTGCAAGAATACAAAAGAAAATTTTCAAAGAGCAACATTTTTCTTCTACATTTTATTTGCTGATGTTTAAGCCAGCATGAGCTGTGATTTCCAAACAGTTGGAAAGTTGAGGCTTATCACATTTAAGTTATTTACCCTATTCTTCTCTATCTTTACATACAGATATGTCTATATATACAGAGAAGAAATATAAATTTAGAATACATGTGCATATTTGAACTGATATTCTTAATATAAACAGTGCACAGGAATTGCTTGGCTGCATTTTTACTATGTTGGAACAATTCATACAACTTAGAAGACTTGCCAGGTCTGACATTTACAAGATTCAGTCTGAATATGGGTAATGGCTTTGACTATATGGTTTCTAAGATCTTTTTTAATGCACAACATGATAAGTATATGTAATATGCACAAAAAATGGGACATTTAAACATAAAGCAGCTTTTGCTCTGGAATAGCTAGATAGGAGAGAGAGAGGAAATCAAACTGAAAGCATTATGAACTTTTAATAACATACTTATTATTCTCCACTTTGAATAAATTTGTCAGGCTTTTGGGTATGTAGTGGCTCAATGGAGGCTCAGTATGATCTTTCCCCCATGTTTTTGTCCTTAAGAGGCATCTTCATTTTAAATTCTTCATTTGCCAGTGATTCAAAATCTATGAGGTGCACCAAAGGAACAATTCATCTTTGATAAAATGCTAGCCATTTTGGCAGACGCAGAACAAAATATTTCTTAACTTATCCTATGTCAAAATGAAAAAAAGAAAAAAGAAAAAAAAAAAAAAAAAAAAAGATAACCAAGTAAAAAATTATTAAAGGATGAATATTTGCTCTTCTTTTTGACAGGTTTATTGCCCATAAAATTATTTTATACCATCAGCTATGATAACCTTTTTGGATCAAATAAAAATGCATCATGAAAACATATGGAAAACTGTTCCCTGCAAACTAGATGCCTATGGATTCTGATTCTTATTTTGATGCTATCAATCCCATGGCCATTGTAATGTCAAGTGGAAATGAATTACACAGAATTATTATTACACAGAATTATTATTCATTGCTTGAAAATCACTTCTGGTTTGGACTGGGGTTTGTTTCCTTTTAATTTTAATTTCCATGATTTCATAATTTCAAGCACTGCAAATGTGATGGGAAAAAAAATAAATCTTTTCCAAACACTTTATTTATATTCTTTGAATTTTTCACAGATTCTCTTTTTTTCCTATCTTTTAGTTAATTTTGAATTAAAAAAAAAATTGTAGTTTTTGCGGATCATTGAACAACTGGCTTCAGGCCAACAAAACCTGGTCCTTTTGGAACTACCCAGACATTTGCTGGAAGAACAGCACAATAGTTCACCTGTCATCCATATGAGGGAAGGCTGAGAGGACTGGATTTGTTCAACCTTAAGAGAAGGTTTTTGGGAGACCTTATTACCAAATACCAGTACATAAAGGGTGGCTACCAGGATGATGGACACTCCCTTTTTACAAGGAGTCACAGAGAAAACACAAGCGGTAATGAGTACAAGCTACTTTTGGGGAGATTCCAACTGAAATTCAGGAGAAAATGTTTTATGATTAGAACAGTTAGGCATTGGAATAACCTCCTAAGAGAAGTAGTAGATTCCCCTACATTGGTCAGTTTTAAGACTCTGTTTTCAAATGATGTAAGGTCTGATCTTAGCCAGGAGTTTGCTGTGGGGAATGGTGTCAAAGGCCTTGCTGAAGTCCAGGTAGACTACATCCACAGCCTTCCCCACATCCACCAGGCGGGTCACCTGATCATAGAAGATCATCAGGTTGGTGAGGCAGGACCTGCCCTTCCTAAATCCATGTTGGCTGGACCTGATCCCTTGGCCATCCTTCAGGTGTGCAGTGATTGTCCCCAAGATGATCTTCTCCATAATTTTTCCTTGCACTGAGGTCAGACTGATTTGTACAAAGTATAGCAAAAAACGGTACTTCATGTTTCTCATTCCCTGAAACCTACACAGCTGTTTAAAATAATAGCATCACTAGATATTTATTAAGGGATTGGCCACTGACAGTATGTTAAATCAAAGTTATAAAAATTCTAGTTAGGACTTTAGGATTCTCTGTCTACCTGTGTCAATAAATTACATGGTTTAAAAAGTATTTATGTGTTACGGTCTGTCTAAACAAATTTTAGGCTATAAATATCAGGAATTAAATTTCTAGTCCACATGACTCTGAAGCATTTCTTTGTAGTCAGTAGAGAAACATGAGTGTATCATAAGGACAATTCAAGATGCTTTTCATATGAAATTGTGACTGTAGTTGCCTGATTTTCTCTCTTGTGTCTAGAATTAGCTTATATTGATTAACCACCTCAAAGTTGCACATCTAAGTTATGCTAATTTTACTTAATAAGCATATCGTTTCTCTTTTTCTTTCTGTCTAAAAGGAGGCCAAATAGCACAAGAAAGCTGCCTGTTCACTGCAGAAGCATTTGGTACTGCCAGTATGAAAAAGCACCATGCATTTGAAAGCCTTCAGCCTTTGTGAAAGAGGAACTGAGGGGTTCTTATATTTCAGAATCTGCTCTGTGATATCACCTGTAATTCAGAATCTAATTATCAAAATATCTAATAAATTGAGCCTAGGAAACCCCCAAGTTTATAAGGCTAAATGTTGCTGGTCTATCCAGATGCTGTTTGGAAACTCTCTGTCTTAGCAGTTGCCTGACTTCCTCCCCTGTCTAACTGTACTAGTTTAAGGCTTTTTGTGCCTCCGTTCTCTTGAACTGAACTGAACACACTATTTTCTTCAAGTAATTGTAGTTTAAAGGGGCAAGTAGTAAGTTATTTGCTATAACTGCTAAGCCTCAGGTCCACATCTGTAACCAAAATCAATGCTTCCTTATTCTTTCCAAAGGCTTCTGTATTTATAGGTGATAAAATTCAGCCACCAGTTTTAAAAGGCTCAGAAACTCAAACTTAATTAAAACATTTGTTTATCACCAAGCAAAACCAGCCATAAATTATATAAATGTTTCAGTTTATTTTGCACTACAAACATGTCACTTTGATCGATATGAATTTGGCTTTTCTTGTGTACAGGAACAGTCTTGAAAGTGACAACTCACATTTTTTTCAGTACAACAGTAGGAAAAGATGATAAATAATTGTCAAATGTGATTGACTGGGGGGGAGATCTTCAAAGACACAGCTGCCCGGTCGCTATTAACTGTCAGTGAAATGTAGGTGCCTGGCTCCTGTTTGTGTCTTTGAAAGTCTCCTTCCTAGATATATCAACATTCTAAGGTGGAGTGAGTTAACAGAATTAGAAATGTGCTTCCATGTCTTTTAAGAAGGATGACATGAACGCAAAATAAACAGAGCCTTTGTAGTAATTTTATCAGTTAGAAATTCTGAAAGATGTGGAAAATCTTGTAGCAGGTTACTACTTTCCAAATTCCAAAAATCACATAATAAATTAATTATAATAAGCTGGAAGTCATGACTTATGAGGGGAAGATTTAGGGCTTGAAACAATATAGACCAGAATGTAATTAAGAGAGTTTACTCTTTTTTTTTTGTGAATTTGAATTTAAACCTGAAGAAAATTGAATAAGCTAAACAAAAACTAAGAGTGCATAACCATATCCTTAAAAGGCAAGCAGGATATTTCAGTTCTTTCAGAATTATCTTGTGGTTTTTTAATTATTTTTTTTTATTTGGGGCAAGTAGGATATTATTATGGAATAACATAACTTCCTTCTGCTGTGAGTTTTATGTGACTAATTTGTACTTAAATATGAACTGATTTATAACATATGCTGCACAACCTTTATCTAACCTGTTAGAGTGGGATTGCAGTGAGAGGCCAAGAATGGCCACATTTAAAGACCAAATGCACTGGGGTTTTTTGTTGCTTTTTTCAGTTTTGCTGCTGCTGTTTTTTTTCAAGAACTCTTAGATAAATTGAGAAATCACACTTCATTCAAATATCACTTTGATACATTTGGTTTCTGTTACAAGAGATCAGAGAAGTATCTATCTTCCATGCATTTCTTCTTTATCTAAGTAATTTTATGGATATTCTCTCCTAATATTATTTCTCATCCAGTAGCTATAAATAGTTGGCCTTTGGTTTTGTATAAATGTATTACAAGTGGCGTCCCTCAGGGATCAGTCTTGGGACCAGTCTTGTTCAACATCTTTGTGGGTGACATGGACAGTGGCATTGAGTGCACCCTCAGCAAGTTTGCTGATGACACCAAGCTGTGTGGTGTAGCAGACATGCTGGAGGGAAGGGATGCCATCCAGAGGGACCTTGACAGGCTGGAGAGGTGGGCACAAGCCAACTCATGAGGTTCAACAAGACCAAGTGCAGGGTCCTGCATCTGGGTCGAGGCAATCCCAGGCACAAATACAGTTTGGGCAGTGACTGGCTGAGGGACTTAGGGGTGCTGGTGGACGAGAAGCTCAACATGAGCTCTCAATGTGCACTTGCAGTCCAGAAAGCCGATCAGATCCTGGGCTGCATCAAGAGAAGTGTAGCCAGCAGGTCAAGGGAGGTGATTCTCCCCCTCTACTCAACTCTGGTGAGACCCCACCTGGAGTACTGAGTCCAGTTCTGGAGCCCCTATTACAAGAGGGATATGGACGTGATGGAATGTGTCCAGAGAAGGATGATCAGCGGGCTGGAGCACCTCTACCACGAAGACAGAATGAAAGAGTTGGGGCTGTTCAGTCTGCAGAAGAGAAGGCTCAGAGGTGACCTAATTGTGGCCTTTCAGTATCTGAAGGGGGCCTACAAGAAGGCTGGGGAGGGACTTCTCAGGATATCAGGTAGACATAGGAGTAGGGGGAATGGGATGAAGCTGGAGGTAGGGAGAGTCAGGCTGGACTTTAGGAGGAAGTTCTTCACCATGAGTGGTGAAGCCCTGGAATGGGTTGTCCAGGGAGGTGGTTGAGGCCCTGTCCCTGGAGGTGTTTAAGCCCAGGCTGGATGAGGCTCTGGTCAGCCTGATCTAATATGGGGTGCCCCTGCCCATGGCAGGGGGGTTGGAACTTGTGGTCCCTTCCAACCCTGACTGATACTATGATGATACTATGATACTTTGATAGATGCCATCTATCACTTTTGCATGACTGATGGTAGGTTTTATCTCACCTTAGTAGTTTTAAGACATGTAAAAAGTTTTGATTAAGCTCGATTAAGAGGAAATCAGCCATAACAGAGACTTCCATTTGACTTATCTGTGTATTCATTCACCATTGGCTCTTGTTTTTAAACAAGAAACACTTTTCACTGGTCCATGTGGATTGGGTTAGGGATTGCTTGGGTGGAATAAATATGCACAAATCCCTAGGCCCTCATGGGGTGCACCCATGAATGATAAGGCAGCTGGGTGATGTTGTTGTTCTACCACTCTCCATCATTTTTGAAAGATCATGGAGAACAGGGGAGGTGTCTGAAGACTGGTCAAAGGCTAGTGTCATTTCAGCCTTCAAAAGGGCAAGAAGGAAGAACGAGTCAACTACAGACAGTTAGTCTCACCTCCATCCCTGGAAAGGTGACAAAGCAGCTCTTTCTGGAGGTCATCTCTAACATGAAAGAAAAGAGAGTTATCAAGAGTTATCAAGACTAATCTGATAGCCTGTTATGATATCATGAATAGATGAAGGGGAGCAGTGGATATTGTCCGTCTTGACTTCAGCAGGATTTTTGATACCATCTCCCATAACATCCTCATAGGTAAACTCAAGAGAAGTGAGTTATTTGACTGGACATCATAAGAAGTCACTAATTTTAACCTCTGAGGGAGAAGAGGGAAAATAGGCTCGAGGTGAGGAGAAAGTTCTTCACAGAGAGAGTCATTAGCCATTGGAATGGGCTGTCCAGGGAGGTGGTGGAGTCACCATTCCTGGAGGTGTTCAAGAGGGAATTGGACGTGGCACTTGGTGCTATGGTTTAGTCATGAGGTCTGTGGTGACAGGTTGGACTTGAGGTCTCTTTGAGGTCTCTTCCAACCTTGGTGATTCAGTGATTCTGGAATAATGAGTTGTGTCCTATGACATCAGAGTTCCAAAGACGGTAAAATCTATTTTGAGAGCTGTTTGTAGAGTGGAGCATTTTATCACATCTTTTGTCGTATTATGAAGATAATTAACTTTTTTTTTTCCCCTTTGTTTTTTCTTTTTTAATTAAATTAAGCATTCAAAATAGATAAGTGATTCACAAGCTGTTGTTCAGGAATATAAATTTATTCTTTTCATTATGATAATACATCAAGGTTCTATCTGAATTCAGAATTCCTTCATACTGGCCACTTTACATATATAAAAACTAGATGATTACTATCCTTTTGGTTTTATAGTGCAGATAGACGTCATAAGGAAAACAGTATAAAGCTTTGAAAAGATAAATGAGAAAGCTAAACGTGTAATGAGGCTCTTGTAATTACCATACCAATGCCTTGGCTATCTCTCAGCCTAAACATTTACTCTAAATTGAAACCATATTTATTTAGAACTGCAATGTCTAAATTCATTTTCCAAATAATATAGAATTTGCCCACATGGAGGAGGAGGAGGAGGAAGTTGGGAAAAATGGAAAATAAAACAAGAAGACAACTGCTAGGTTCCAATCCACCTGGAATAATCAATGATGATAATGTGTGAATCAACAGTGTATCCTGATGAGTTTTATATCATAATTTTGTTCAATGATTTAAAAGCATCTTAAATACAGATGTTGATTTAAAAGCACTGGCAATCATAGTACTTCCCTTTTGTTGTTAAATAGTAGGCAGTTACTGGGATGTAAACAATTGCCTGAGGCTTACAAAAGCTGAAGCATCGTTAGGGTGGATGGGTAAGTTGTGCAGATCATGATTTTATGAAGCTAATGAAATTTTGTCTTTAAATTGTTTGTTATAGCTTTGCTGAGGCTGATGTACTGCTTCTTTTTTTCTTTTGTTTTTTTTCCTTCATGAGACCATGTAGCTGCTCCAAAAATGGCAAAGATTTAAAAAATGCTATTGAGCTAAAATGGGGAAATCAGTCTGCATATAAAAATAGCCCTTTGTGCTTACCTTACCCCAGTATCAACTGTAGTCCAAATACCAAGTTAATGCTTTCAGAGGCATTTTATTTCTTTCTACTGTCACCAGAATATGACCATATTTCTCTAATCCTTGAGACATTAGATAAATCTCTAGAAAAGATTTATTTCAAATTAAGAAAAAATTTCTGATATTTTTGTTTGGTTGGGGTTCTTTGTTGTTGCTTTTAACTTTAGCTGTATGATGTTAACATTTTATTCACTTTCTGGAGTCTAGCAGGGGAACAGGACTTGCAGAAGGAAAAAAGTTATTTTCTCACAGGAACATAAAGCTGACAGGTACACCAAATCATGCAAAGTCTCTTGGATATTTCATCTGTTTACACTTACACAAAGGCATGAAGAAATTCTTCACGTCCTTTCTTCTCATTCTAGCCTTTGATTGTGATTACCTGGTAATATTTAACATTTTTGTTTTAATGTCTATATTCTTCACTCAGCACACCTCTGTCTTTCTATATCTTTGTTAGATATGTCCAGCTGCAGCTGATCTATGAGCCTTTCTAATGGAAGACTCCAAGGAGATGGTCAATGTATTTATTTATGAAGCTTGAGGAAGAATGTATGGAATAACATCCTGTTGTAAAGGATGCTGGACACATAGCAAAGGGAACCAGAGGGAAGACTTTGCTCAGTGTGAAATGTATTAACTGCTTTACAACTGTTTATCTCTTAGTGTGGTGGTTTGGCCCTGGCTAGGGGCCAGATGCCCACCAAAGCCACTCTATAACTCCACTTCTTAGATGGGCAGGGAAGAGAAAAAGTATAACCAAAGGCCTGTGAGTCAGGACAGAAGCAATTTAATAGGATGAGAGCAAAAGCAAAGGCTAGGAGCAGAAGCAAAAGTAAACAAAGATGATACTCCCTACTTCCCATCAGCAGATGATGTTTGGTCACTCCTGGGAAGCAGAGCTCCAATATGTATAGCAGTTGCTCATGAGGACAAATGCCATGAATGGATGTCCCTCTGCTTCCTTCCTTCTTTCACTTAGCTTTTATAGGTGAGCTGGCATCATATGGCATGGAATACCCCTTTGGTTATTTTGGGACAGCTGGCCCAGCTGTGTCCCCTCCCAAGATCTTGCCCATCGCTCAGCCTACTCTTGGGGAGCAAATGTTGGAAAAGCATAGCCTTGGTCCTTGACTCAGCAGTAGACAAAACACTGGTGTGTTATCAGTACCCAGCTACATCACTGCAAAATGTAGCACTACAAAAGATGCTCTGGGGATAATTAACCCCAGTTCAGCCAAGCCTAATACATCTAGTTAAACAAAATGCAAAAATTATACCCAGAGAATGCAAACTGAGCAACAAATGGAAGACTTGTGATGAGAGAAATAGGTTTGAGCTGTTCTCAACCCAATTATGCTTTGTAGTGACTGAGCATGTCTGGTGTTGTGATGGGGAGGACATAATAGAGCTCAGTAAGGAATTTATTGTTTGTACTATGACTCAACAGAATACCACAACTGAAGTGCTCCTCTAAAGCAATTTGTACCAGCATTGTGATTCAACTATATTCCTTCATCTCTCTACTAAATCAAAAGCCCATGTAATTTAAAATAACAATACATCTTCTATTGCAGATTAAAACCCACATGTATGGAATATATAAAGGAATGTTCTCAGAGTTCTATGTGCTAGCACCACTGACCATGCAGATACTCCCTAACCTCCAGACTCCCAGAGCATATCTATTCTGTCAACTCCTCCACTCATCAGAAAACAATGAATTCACTTCTGGACCTTGACATTTCTCTCTACTTACTGCTTATAGCTATTGAGTTATGTCAAGCAATAGTAAAAGAGTGTTTTATGAAAAGTGACTAGTAAAACAAACTTTTGTTTTGCTATCACCAGAAGTGGTAGTTGCATAAAATATAGAAGAAAAAAGATCAGCCTTGCCAGTAGACTATTATGTGAAAAATCTGCATGTGAAGTCTTGTTAGCTCCCAATTTTCTGTAACCCTTAACAGTGAGGATCAAGTCAGTCTTTTATCTGGGGATATAAAAATCAAAAAAGGCTTTGATGCTTTTATGCAGAGTTTACAAAGTGAAAAAATGATTAGAGGTAATAGAGAAAATTTAAAAACTCACTAATCTTTCATTAAAATAATTGTTAGCACTGTCATTGATTTGTAAATAAAAAAGCATTACAATGGTAGCCCAGACTCTGACAGCCATTTCATCATTTACTTCCTTTGGCATCATGAAGAAAAGCTCAAGAGGTTTGGGGGTTAGGTGATAAATCTACTCTGCTCTGCTGGTGTTTCCTGGATCTTACTTAGAAACTAGCCAAAGAATGTATTCCTTCATACAATGTGTTAAAAAGTATCATGTCTTAGGAGCTTGAAAGGAAAAAAGTTTATAGGGATTCTAGACTTCATTGTTTAAAGTGGTAGAATTCAAAGGAAAGCAACTGAATTAAAAAGCAAACTGCATCTTGCTCTGAGAGTTCCTGAATCAGAGATTTCTGGTATGTGGGGTAGCACTGTGGGAAGTATAGGTCCTGTTTTTACAGTCTTATAAAAACATCTATACTCCATTTGAAGAGACAAATCTAGGATTGTCTTTTCCCTGACTAGTTCACTCATCCGTACACTGCCTTAATGTTTTTTACATAGCAAAGAAAAGGGAAAAGGAAAAAAAAAAGCACTCATAACTATTGCAAAGATGTCACCTTTGACATAGAGTGGCGGAGGTCACACAAACTGCCTGAACTTACAGGATGGAACCTGCAGAGTCAGCAGGCTTTTATCCTTTCCCTCCTACTCTACTTCCTCTACCTCTGCTAATAAGCATATAAAGAAAAAAAAAAAAAAAAAAAGAAAGAAAGAAAAAAAACCCCACACCTTCAAACAGCAGTGCATCAACCCTGATTTATCTGCCCTATGGGAAGGGTAGATGTGTACTTCATTTGTAGAAATCTATAGACAGTCTACTACTATTAAGAAGGGGCCACAGAGAAGTGGGAAAGTAGATGACAAAGATTTGTCTCCAGTCACTTTTTCATCCAGTTCCTCTAAATGTTTTGACTTTGCATAAAAATATTTGATTATAAATCTGTGCTATTTATATGCAGAACCTAAACATGCCAATAACAAATAGCTGTCTGTGAAAACAGTAGGTGACCCCTTAATACAAATACCACGTGAAGGGTACTTAGCTTTATAAATGATTTGTTAGGTGAGAGGATAAAAGCACTGCATCGAATTCCTCAGTGATTTGAATTTGCAACAATATGTAGAAAAGCCAGAGGGATGTTATTTCATGTGGAGGTGGAAGGGTTTGATGTCCATTTGAATTCCTAATGGCTTTTAGTATAAACTTGGCATAGTCTACTCAAAGAAGAATACGTGTACCAGTAGGTATGTGGCCCAAAATTTAATTACTGCTTTTCACTTGGCAGCTGTCTGATCTGCGTGATCACATTCTCCACCATCAAAAATCACTACAGGATATCTCAAGAAAAAAAAAAAAATATATATTTTGTGGCATTCTCTAGTTCCTGCATAACTACTTCTGGTGTAAAATTCTTAATTGTTTAGTGGTATAGCTCATGCTGCCCTGAAATATAACTGAATCACAACATTCATTCTCTGCACTTGCTCATTACTCTTAGATATGTTAATGACTCTCAGACTGTTTCACTGAAAAGATAAAACCTAGAAAATTATAGGATATCAAGACATTAATTATGCCAACTATACCTCAAAGGAAGACTGTACTCTGGATTTTCCTAACCTCTGTCAACCAGGTTACAACTAGTTACCCATAACAATGCCTTCTTTTGGCAAAATAAGAAGGCACATATTAGAAAGTCTGATGTTAGTGAAGGAGAATTAAATAATGGTTGGACTCAATGATATTAAAAGTCCTTTCTAACCAAAATAATGATTATTTTTGGAATGACTGTTGGAAACTTAAATATTGATTGTAGGCCAGAAGTACATGCTAACATAGAGACTAACACCAGTGTAAGACAGAGTAGGAAAGACAGATAACAGTTACAAGGAATAACTACACTTTCAAATACTAAGTTACAGAAAGTATGGCACTTAAAAATTCTCAGTCTTGGTGAACACTGGCAAGATATAATAATTTATATTGTTGTTCCATGGAAGAATATTTCTTCATGTCTGTCCTAGGCAGATAACACATGAAATTCTCTTAATACATGGAAACACAAACAAAAATTATTCACAGTTTGGAATCAGTGGGTCAAAGGCAGTGGTTGGTTGACATCACAATTCATGTCAGGGATTAATACTAGGATTATCAGGGATAAATATTGAGGATCTTTGTGTGTTATTACACTATTTGTTTTACCCACAGAATGTATATTTTATAAAACAGACAAATGTTAAGAGCTATTTCAAAAATTACATGGGACAAAAAGCTATTTGATTAATAGGAAAATGACAACTGATACATGGAAGAAAGGAGGCAACATCTGGATTTAGAAGAGTAAAAGGTTCATGTTCTTGCAGAATTCCATTACATTTTTATTATTGTAATTTTTGCCTAAGTGTAGTTGGAGTTGGACTTCTTATAACCTTCACATTTTGAAAGCTGAAGGAAAACTAAACTGTGTAACTCTGCAAGAATATTGTTGATTTCTTGTATTGCATTAATAAAAAACAGACTCAGCCTTTTTTTGTAATACATGCAGTTGCAGCATTTCTATGCAGAAGCTCTCTAAAATTATAAATGCTACTGAATGTGAATTTACACTAGGAAGAAATTAGTCTACACCTACTGTAATTATAATATTTTTTTCTGGGACCATGTGTCTAGCACCAGTGGACAATCATGTTCCAGGCTGAACAGATATTCTGAGCTGATCCTGTTCTCTTCTGTTCTACAGATCAGATCAGGATTTGAATTCTAGCTCTTCAGGAGTATCTGCAGGGAGATAGATATGCATAAATTGGGGGTTACATTTTAATTTCAGATAACAGAGTAGACTGGTTTATATCAGTCTCAATTTGTCTGGAAGACACATTCTTAAAGATAATTAAATCATAGAATACTAGAATTTTTGGTTGGAAAATACTTTTAAGATTATTGAGTCCAACCATTGACCTAACACCACCATGGCCATTAAACCATATACCAAAGTGCCATGGCCACACAATTCTTGAACATCTCCAGGTACAGTGACCCACCACATCCCTGGGTAACCTATTCCAATGTCTGACCTCTCTTTCTGTAAGAATTTTTGTTCCTGATGTACAATCTGAACCTCCCCTGACAATTTCAGGTCATTTCCTCTCTGCAGGTCATTTCTTCTCTGCCTATCACCTGATACTAGAGAGAAGAGACAGACCCACAGCTCAGTACAGCCTCCTTTCAGGTAGAGAGCAATGAGGTCTCCCCTCAGCTTCCTCTTTTCCAGACTAAACAATCCCAGTTCCCTCAGCTGCTCCTTCCAAGATTTTTTCTCTAGACCCTTCAGCTTTGTTGCCCTTCTCTGAATATGCCCCAGCAGATCAATGTCCTTCATGTAGTGATGGGCCCAAAAACAAACACAGTATTTGAGGTGCAGCCTCAATAGTGCTGAGAACAGGGGCACAAACACTTCTCTACTCCTGCTGGTCACACTAATTCGGATGCAAGCTGGGAAGCACATTACTGGCTCATGTTCAGAGGGTTGTCAATCTATACCCCTAAGTCCTTTTCCACCAGGCAACTTCCTTAACACCACAACCCAAGCCTGGAGTATTGCATGGGGTTGTTGTGACTGAGGTGCAGGACCCTGCACATGGCTTTGTTAAACTTCATACAATTGACCTTGGCCCATTGATCCATCCTGTGTAGATCTCTTTGCAGTTTCTTTCTCAGATCTCAAATTAAGCTTATAAATGATATAATCTAATTTTCAGGAATGCTTGGTGCTTTGAAATCTACTAAGTCAAAAATGGAACTGAGGGATATTGACAATATCAGCTGTATTCACAGACTTAAATGTATATGCACCTGGACTGATTTTGGCCACAGTTATTTAAAAAAATATTTTCTCTATTAGCTAAAGGAAGGAGAACAAAAATATATGTGGAAGAAGGCAAACCTGGAGGGAACCAGAACATCTTGGGTATCGCTATACACAAAAAAATGTAAGAACCCCAACATGGAGACGGACTGTGATACTCACTTCATATACAGCATTGCACAAAACACTGGTCAGGCACCACTAATACATTTAGGTCTGCAGTGAACCACTGCCACTTGTCCATCTTTAAGAATTCTTATATAAAAAGGATAGTACTTTTAATGCAGTGTACTCTGTGTCTTGTATGGTCAAAGCATTCTTTATTTACACAGAAACACCTAAGAATTTTTTCTTGAGAGGGGAGATGCTCTTCGCTGCAGCTCCAGCAAAATAGGCTAATCAGGGGCAGATTTCACGTTCTGTCTGCCAAGTGAGGAACAGAGCCAGTAAGTATACCACATACCTCAGACGCATTCAAGTGTGCACCTGGTGCTAGTTAATTGGGTGAAGATTTTTTTGCCCGTGGGTGGAAAGGATTTAGTGACAGAAGGTTTTTCTATTCTCCAGCTACCACCCTATGCAATGAAAAGAACATGATTGAGTAGCCTATTTTGAAAGACTATCTGGGTCAGGACCAGGGATTGTTCAAGGTTAAAAGAGGAGTTGTTTGATTTACGAAAGATAAATAAGTAAGTTCTAGGATACACAACAAAATAAATACCATTTGTTTCCCAAGTAGACTTTAAATTCTCACTGGTAGAGGAGTGAAGGGTGAATGAAGAAGGTTTTTTACAGTGATATTATTGCTGATTTCTCCAGCAAGGTGTTTGGAAGTTGGTGAAGAGCAGCTGGTTCTTTTTTTCCACTCGGTGTGTCCACTCTGTATGTGTCTGCACAGAGCATACAGACACGGCTATCAGAAAACAGTACAGCGGTGGATGGCAAACATAATACATAAATGCAGTGGAAAACCAGATTTAAAGCATGATAGAAATATTTAACAAAATTAAGATTCAGAGCAACCATCAACTTTGGGTCTATTTTGCAACTACAGGAATGAAATGTCACTTTGTACTACAGAAAAATCTGTGCAGGGCAGAGGTTGTAAAGTTCTGAGACACATTGTGACTTGCAGGCTGAAGATCGTGAGTCATATAGTAAGAAGCCTAACTGTGCTGCAGCCCCTGCACTGAAAGATGTATGCAAGCTAAGGTAGAAGATGTGATATAAAGGTTATGTTCCAGCTTCATTCCACTTTGTTAAGCGTATTTGTTCATGCTCTTAAAGTGAGGAGCAATTATTCTGAGTCTTCTTGTATACCTTGTTCAATGCAGCCTAGCTGGAGACCTGGCTGAAGATAAAAGATGTTATCTAGTATTTTGAGGTAGTACATTAGTATCACATGGCAAAATGAGAAATATTAAAGATGCCACCACTTACAATTAAAGTGTGAATTAATCTTTGGAATTTGTACCATTCATATGGAGAAATTACTGCAAATTTTTATGGCTAGCCACAAAGGTCCATTAGACAAGGTTTGGTTGTCTACTATAAACACTTAAAAGTCAGTTTTCCACTTTACATCAAAAAGAGAAAGAGGGAGCATATGAGAACAGGAAAAATATTATCTTGATGTGATTCCTTTCCATATCAAGAAAGTTAAACACTATTTTCAGTAACAGACATAATGAGAGAAGTCTTGGATATTTTTGAACTTTCAAGTCATTCTGGTTTAATCAGTTACCTGACATTTTCATAGGAAATTGTTGAAATTGGGGAAGGAGGATTTCCTCCCTCCCTGCAGCTAGCAACTTTTGCTTCAGCTTTCAAAATGTGAAGTTTATAAGAGTCCAAGTCCAACTACACTCATGCAAAAATTACAATAATAAAAATGTAATGGAATCCTGCAAGAACATGAACCTTTTACTCTTCTAAATCCAGATGTTGCCTCCTTTCTTCCATGTATCAGTTGTCATTTTCCTATTAATCAAACAGCTTTTTGTCCCATGAAATTTTTTAAATAGCTCTTAACATTTGTCTGTTTTATAAAATATACATTTTGTGGGAAAAATAAATAGTGTAATAACACACAAAGATCCCCAATATTTATCCCTGATAATCCTAGTATTAATCCCTGACATGAATTGTGATGTCAACCAACCACTGCCTTTGACCCACTGATTCCAAACTGTGAATAATTTTTGTTTGTGTTTCTTAAGCACTAACTACTTAGCCAGCACCTCTCTCCACCACCTTCTGCAGATTTTTTCCTGCCTTTCAGCAGAGATCTTCAAACAGCATTTGTAGCAATAACAAGTGCAAATCTAGCGACACCAGCATTAGGTCATCTCTCTCTCCTCCTGAGCTGCTAAAACCCCTGTGCAACCACTGAAACTAGAATATACAATAATGATTTTTCTTTATTTATGTCACCCATAGCTCAGCTGCTTGAAGAGACAGTATGATGCCCTACAGAAAAATATGCATCATATAGATTAACATTTTTTTTCCAAAAGGATGCAGAAGGTAGGTAGGGAAGAAATAAGATGAAGAAAAATGTGAGCATTTAGAGTAGCAAGAAACATAGAATGAAGATGAATTTGTTGAAATGTCCCCAGTGCAATAGACGAGCTATGTCCTG
Source organism: Melanerpes formicivorus (assembly GCF_026170545.1). NCBI lineage: Eukaryota > Metazoa > Chordata > Aves > Piciformes > Picidae > Melanerpes > Melanerpes formicivorus. Next base: position 3,105,906 of record NW_027142369.1, read on the forward strand.
AGGTAGTCGGCATTCATTGTGCGATGCACAAAGATAGCACTTTTCAACACCTTGGTCTTTGACTGCAGGTAGGAAATAATGCAGTCTAATAATTAAAACAAGTGGTTCAGTCAGATTTTCAGAGCTGTTCTTGAGTCCACATTGAATCACCAGTCAATTTAAAACAAACAAACAAATAAACAAACAAGTCTATTGTGTTCTTCTGTTTACCTGTGAGCAAAGGACTTAATAGGTCCTGAAAGTATTGAACAACTGAAGTTCCAGAAGGAAAGATGCTATAAGAGTATAAAGTTGTTTTAGTTATGAGTTCACAAAATCACAGAATCATGGAATTATTGAGGCTGGAATAGATCTCTGAGATCATCACCTCCAACTTATGAACTGACATCACCACATTGACTAGACCATGTCACTAAGTGCCACATCCAGTCTTTCCTTATACACCTCCAGGGACAGTGACTCCACCAGCAAAGGCTGTACCTATACAAGCTGAGGTTTGCCAGCTTTTCCAGAAGGATGCTGTGGGAGATTGTGTCAAAAGCTTTGCTGAAGCCTAGGTAGATCACATCTGCAGCCCTCTCCTTGTCTACCAGGTGGGTCACCCACTCACAGAATGAGATCAGATTGGTTAGGCAGGACCTTTGTTTCCTAAGCCCATGTTGGCTGGGCCTGATCCTCTGGTTGTCTGGTACATGCCACTTGATGTCACTCAGGATGAGCTGCTCCATAGCCTTGCCAAGAGCTGAGGTCAGGCTGACATGCCTATAGTTCCCCAGATCCTCCTTTTGGTCCTTCTTGTGGATGGGTGTCACACTGGCCATCCTCCAGTCATCTGGGACCTCCCCAGTTAGCCTGTTCCAAAAAAATTCTCTTTGCTTTTAACAGGCTATAATACTAACAGCCATATCATGCTCTGCTCATCTCCCTTGCTTCTTATAAAACTCTGCTTCATATGGCTGGGAGCTATTTCTCAGGATAGTATTCTCTATATAATACAAAAAATATAGGGAGAAAAAAAAAAAAAGAAAAAGAAAAAGAAAAGATGTTTCTCTTGTCTCCTTCTTCCCAGAAAAATAACATAGTAGTTAAATTAAGACTTATCTTGACAAGAGTTGGGAATAGTCATTGTGGAACAAAAGAAAAGAAACAAAAGAACACTAAGGAAATCATAAGGTAGCTTTCATTGGTGATCATCAAAGATAAGTATTTAGTTTGCAAAGTTTTTAAAGTATGGAACTAGGATTTGCACTTTGGATTTGCTAAAGAATTGGGAGATTTAACATGAATGAGTTCATGAAATTCTTCCCCACTTGTCAGAATAACTTTAGATGAAAATAGGACAATGGATACCATTGTAGAAGAAAACAGGACATCACCCTTTTGCTTGTATAACTGTCACCTTCAAATTTCCTCAAATGGTCAAATAGTTATTTGTAGTTATCAAGTTCCAGATATACAGCTGAAGACAAAAAGTACTATGGCATTAGTCCCTCTCCTCAGCTTGATTTTCTAAAGATTTATTCCTCTGAAATTTTTATATTGCTTATATACTACGATTAAATCATTACTAAGAGGGGGCTGATCCAAGTTTATTGGGAATGATGACCCATGCTAACTTGATGAGAAAAGCTGATCTTAAACTAAATAAAATATTCTCTATTACAAATCCAGAGTAGTTTGGACAGTATTTAGTAATACATTTGGAAAACCAGACACTGGTTTATCATACATAAAGATATATTGAGAGCGATTTGTCTAAGGAAAATATAAAAGAACAGAAGCTGAGTTAAATAACTCATTAATTCTTTCAAACATTAAACATCTCAATTATGTTAATGCAAGCTAGTGCACTGACAATCTAGGCACTGAATTACTAGTGCTGTTTTTGCTACAGCTTGTGTTTTTTCCTTCCTGTGAAGTTTTACTCCATTTTCTTCAGGATCATTTCAAATCATTGCCTAAAAATGTTCTTTTTATGCTTCACAGTGGATGTTTACCTCCACAATTTGATAAGTGCTTGACCTTTGAAGAAGATGTATTGGGGCTTAATTCTGATGTGGGTGTTTACTTAACTGGAACTCTGACTGAGATGCATACAACCAAGTTTACATAAACTAAATGGTCATTAAGAGATAATGACTTTCAGTCAGTACTATCAGAGGCTGAATTTGAGGCAGCATCCTAAGGGTCAGAGGCTTTGACTCCTATTTCCTTTCCTCATCTCCTCAGCAACTTATCAGACATTTATCTTGTTATCAGCACCTGTTTAAACAAGGATATGAAGATACATGTTTATTTCCTTTGAAAGAATCAACAAGAAGTATTGTGAGATGGTGTTTTCTAGAAGGTGGTTTTGAAAAGGTAGCAAAATAACCTTGTGCAGTTTTGTTTTTTTTTAACCAACTTGCATTTGATAATTATGAAAATAATGATACATTCCTGAATATAGAGGTCTTCCATTTAATGAGCACGAAGAGTGTTAAATCAGCTTTGGGAACAAAGTGTCTTCTATTTATTGATGAAAAGGGTCAAAGAAGAATTATCTGATACTGCTCAGTTCATGCAACTGAGGAAAATACTGTGGATCTTTGAAGGCTTTCGGATAGTACTGGCAAACAATTATTATAGATTCTTTGGTGTTTTTTCAGAGTAACTTTTGTGGAAGTAGAAAATTAAATTATTTTTCTTTGCCTGAAATAGAGAAGGTAAAAAAAAATGGTGCTAAAATAATCATATATTGCTTCTAATTCTTAGTCCTGTTCTATTTTTAATGTAGAAGCCATGAGCTCAATTATTCAAGGATTGTGAGGAGTTTTTCCCTGAAGGAAGGAGCAGCAGAAGCAAGACAACACAGAACAGACTGGGACAGACAACCTCCATTCCCTGCCCTCCTGTGCATCTGAAGGGCAGGAGGTAGCAGAAATGGGCCTGGAAATAAGGATAAAGAGAGTGCAGTCAGGATCTGGTTGTATTAATCATGGTCCTACCCTGATTTAACTGGTGAGTTGGTGGTGGTTTTGTTAAATTGATTTTGTTTCCCCAAGTCAAGACTCTCTTTTGCCTGTGACCAAAATTAGTGAGTGAGCCCTCCCTGCCCTTTGTTTCAAGATTCCTGTTGTTATTTTGTCCTCTTAGTCCCACTGGAGGTGAGTAGGAGTGAGAGAGCATCTGTGGGGATGCTTTTATTGCTGGATGAATGGGTGTAAATCTTGACAGGTCCTTTCAGCTGAAGGGTAATGACTTTGATGCATCCACGATGCATAGTTGTGTCTCCCAGTCCCACTCCTCTCCCAAACAAAAGAATTACCAAAACAAAAAGAACCATCTCAAAAGGTTTTTCCTCACTTAGATATGTTATCTCAGAAGCACTTATTGGCTCAGCCTTGGCCAAAAGCAGGCCCAACTTAGAGCCAGGAGAGCTGGAAGCTTTTTACAGAAGTCCACCCCGGTACCCCCCTCTCATGCTACCAAACCCCTTCCAGATAAAATCCAAACACATCCAAGAAATAATTTTAATACTAATATTAGGCCAGAATCATGACATCAAGTTAATGAAAGCATGATCAAAACTTAGAGATCTCTGTCTAAACAAAAATGGAGATTAATTTCAATGAAAAATCTAGTAGTGGATGATTGTAATTTGCAGTAGTTGATTTCCCAGCTAAAAAGGGGAGATACTTTAATAGTCAAACATGGAAATATATTAAAAATATATATCTTCTGTTAGAATAATTTCTGTAAAAATTAATTTGAAGTCCTAATTTCTGAAATGTCTTTATATACCTCATATTATTGATGTGGTGGGTTCCTTTTAGATTTTTTATTTTTGCAAGAAATGCAGTGCTTACAGTCCATGAAACAAGAAAAAAGAGAATAATTCTTAGCATATTTTAAATCCCTGAAGATTTTATATTAAATGCTATCTTTCCATCCATAACAACTGTCACTGCACTTATACATTTAGAAAAAAAATAAAATAAAAAAGAAAGGCCATTTGATCTGGAAAATCTATGAAAGTTAGAGTCTGATAATGTCTTTTTGTTGAATGGAGAGTGTTCAAAGAAAGAGGTCAATGGCTGTTTAAATCAGTGCCGTATCAATAAGTAAAAGGACAAATATATTTGGGGAAAATTGACTTCATAATGCATTATGGCTGGAGAGGCTGATCAAAGAGGTGTCTGACTGAGTTATACCTAGATTTTCACTACTTACCATGGAAACTCCAAGGTCCAATTAGGATTCTGCATATATGTGGCTATATAGGGAAGATAGTCCTAATTTGTACTTGCCTACTGGCAATTAAAAAATGACATCTGCTTACTTTTGAAAGCTTAGTGCAAGTCAGTCCTGCTTTTCTCCTCCTTAAAACAGAGGAGGAGAAAAGCAGGTTGACCTTTCATTAGTAATTATTTTTTTAATTTTGAATTTAAAAAAAAAAAAAACAACCCACACCTCTTTCTTCTTGCTTAGCATCTGTCCTTATTTTGAAAGCAATTTGGTAGGACTGTAATTCTCAAAGCCACTCTGTTACTCAGCCTCCAAGTATCTTAGTTACTTCAACAGAATAAGCTCTCCTGAATATACCATGCTAGAGGACTTTTGGTGAAGGCTCAGTCCTTTATTACAAAGCACTATTCATCTGTGCACTCAAAAACTGTAAACACCATCTTCAAACTAATATCCAGTAGGTTTGCTTATCAATCTTTCAATTTTGGCTTCTTTTTAGTGGAGAGTCGATTAGCAAACGTTATTATTATGTGCGTCTAGGTCCCAGAACAGGAGAAAAGTCTTTTTAAGCTTGACATGCAAATTGCAGAACAGAGAAATGACTACTGACTGCATTTATTACCCCACATTATTGGCCAATTTGTCAATTGTTACTGAAACTACTTACTTGCTCTGCCAGACAAATAAAAGCATCATGCAAGAAGTGAAGGGAGGAGAAGGGCTGTTAGAAATCAGTTTGTGATGTACCTCCACATCATCATGTTGCAAGGAAGGAACAGGAAGAAAAGCATAGGAAATCATAGTAAATCATTCATGTATTAAAAAGTTAATTCTCTTTCATTCTCCCCACTACCCTTGCATGTATGTGTATCCCTTTAATGATGTTGACACAGAAATTTTTTTTGATGGTTAAATATACTTCATTCACTGTTTGATGAACTGAATGTGATTATTTCTTATAGAAAGGTAATTTACCACTTGTTATCTTCCACCAAAATGTCTACTCTGTGAACTAAATTAAAATAGAGAACTCAGGTGTCAACTCAATAGCTGATGACACATTTAAGAAAACTCCTTCAAGCAGTTCAATAGCAGCAATGTTAAACCTCAACTATGTCTCTGGCATCTCATACTAAAAGAGCTTCTTTCTATAAAGAAGGGTGTTCACTTGCTTGTTGTTTTATCTGGCACTGCTCCCTGCACAGAAATCAATCTCCAATTCCTTTTAATGTTTAACACTAAATCCAGAAAGCAAAACAAAGCACATGAGCCTTGCATTTATTAAAGCTGCTTCTTGTGTTTGGCTTCAGGGCAGCCTTCTAATCAAGGGAATGAATAAACAGTCATTGACTTACTTTCAGAGAACATGGGAGACAGCTCATTCTTTCTGAAGGCCAGCACAGAGTAGGGGCCTACAAATCATAAATCAAAACACTATCAGCCTGTTAATTTAGCCTGGCAATTATTAGGATGTTAAAGCATTTGTACTACTATGTTTATTGATGGTGGCTGAGGGACAAATGCAAACTTAAGTCTCTGCCTTCATGGAAAATGGTAGTTTCTTATAACCAATATAACATTTTTTTTTCAGGGATGGACGTGTTTTAGGTTGGTTTTATTGTTTGATTTGTTTTTTTTTTTCCTTCCTTATTGAACTTGTACATGAACATTTGTATATCTTTCCACATGTAAATAGTCATACAAAGTGCTTAATAAATTGTCATTTCATACCTACCATTTTCTGTGGAACAAATCCACTGGATAGTTACAGAATTTTATTTCTTCTTATTCCTTCTTTGATTGTATGAATCTTGAATACAGTGATGCCTTCAAAATAAGTGGGAGATTCCACACAGCCTTTTGTTTAGGCTGCTCCAAGGAGATGTGAGTATGACCACAAAGTCTCAGAATCTGAATCAACTTCTTCAGTAAATTTTCCTGGATCACCAGTTCAGGACATAAAAAAAATGAGTAACATCATTCATCTTTCTGTCTATCAGCTAAATGAGAACCTTTAGTTTTTGTTTTTAAATGCTAGTTTATATTCTTCATGGTTTTGGAGAAAAGCTTGAAATAGGATATCTTGAAGTATCTACTTGAGGAGAAAAATGTAAAATTTTTATTTAGCTACTATTGTTTGATAACACAGTTTTCAAGGCCTGCTTCCTTTAGATTGTTTCTTTGCTTTTTTCTTTTATTTTTTGAAATAAACTTTCAAACTTATTTTATTCTTCTCCTTCTCAGACATCTAAATTTTTCTAAAACATTAAATGATGAATTTTGAAAAATTAATCTAATTAAAAAAAAAACAAACAACAACTTGCAATATTATTTCCTGCTATTATGTAGCCTTCAATAATACAGATTCATTTATGTGGCTAATGATCTGTTACCAACAAAACCACCATAGTTCATTCACAATTGTGTGAATTTTGTTTAGGAAAAGACTATGTCACGTCACCTGCTTTTACAAATTATTCTGAAAAAAATGTAGTTGATGAAGATATTCACATTACTCTCTCCTCATTAGCTGTAGAATAAGGTTTAAATACATGCAGAAAATAGAAAGCTGAAAAGCTGAATGTCACAGAGAGTAATGGAATTTTAGTAATCCCAGATGACTCATCAGGCTAAAGAGATAATGAAGCATGGGGCTGCAGCCAAGAACAACTTTTGAGTTGCTCACTCAAAGGAGGAAGACAATGCTTTGAAATGTTTTCAGTCTGAAATATTTTTATATAGTATCTTTAGTGTTTAACTGGCTGAATTTGAAGACCTTGAGAAATTAAAATTAAAGTAGGCATCATCATAAAGGATACTTCTTCATCTTACCATTGAGCCCCTCGGGAAACCTTGGTGTCTTGTAATGCCATCGAATTGTGCATCATTGCTTTTCCAACTTATTCCTCCAGATTGACATTGATTTGTCATAGTTTTCTATACAATTTTATTTTGTCTTGCTTTGTTGCTTGCTTTCCTTCCTGTTTGCTTGCAACAGGTTTTTTGTTTGGTTGGTTTGTGGTTTTTTTTTTTTGTGTGTGTGTTTTTTGTCTGTTTTTTTGGTTTGAGTTTTTGGTTGGTTGGTGGGTTTGGTTGGTTTGATTGGTTGGGTTTGTTTTTTCTTTTCCTGCCTTCCTCTCTCTCTGCCTCCTCTTCTGTCCCTTTTCCTCTCTTTTTCTCTTTAAGTTAGAAAAAAATGAATCATGGCTGACATCTTTTTCAAACATATCTTCCTGAAATTAAAATATTCTGGTAATAAGATGATTAAATGAAGAAAATGACATTTCAAATACATAAAATAATTACACCTGTCCACCCAAACTGGTTCTTTGTTAAAAGAAATCCCAGAAACTATAGTCAAAGCTAGTTTTGTGAATGAATATTTCCTGTATTTTAAATTATAACAAAAATACAAATAAAATCAAGATAATTAAAAAGGGGAAAAGAGAGGGAGAAAGAAAAGGAGAAAGAAAGGAAGAATAATAGGAAGAATGATAGGAAGGAATTCAGAAGGAAGGAAGGAATACACCTTCTTAGCAGAATTTATAGTTCAATTGTCTTGGCTCTACCAATCACTTAGAACATGAATTTGTCTTTTAAAGGATTAATGCGTTTAATTAATTTTATGAAGTAATTCCTTAAAAACTAAGTCTATGTCTGACAGAATAATGAATTCTTTGGAAATAAAAAGAACTCCATAGCCTCATCCTAAACTACCCTTTGTGGTTTTTTTTTTCACATGATAAAACCATCTGAATTCCCTTCATTACATTTGCCCTTTTTGCTCTTTATTCTATGTTCAGATTATACATATAATGAAAATATTAAAGTTCCAAGACTTGGAAGTCTTCTCTAACTCCTGAAATTAGAATAAATAGAGTAGTTGTAAATGATAAATATGTAACTCCATCTATTGTTGGATCTCTCATTGACTTATGTGACTGCCCTTTTCTTTACACAGGTATTGATGACAGTTCTTTCATGTATAGTGAAAATGAAGCTTCCTGAATGATTCTCAACCCCCCAGCTTCGCTCTTGAACATTTTTGACTGTGTCTATGCTTAGACTGACCTTAATATTATAAAAATATAATATGCAACAATTTCCTAAGTACAGTTCTTGAAAGAATTAACTGGAGGCCTAGAAGACCCTCTTTGGTAGTCATACACCATTTCCACAGTGATTTTTAATCTGTGTCTCAGCCAAGTAAATCAATTAGCAACTGTCCCACTGGTATTAAGCAGATTCCTAAGGAGTCAACTTCATAAAATGTTAAAGAACCAGGTCATTTATGGCTTTGACTTTGGCTGTCAGTTAGCAATGTAGAAAGAGGAAAGGTAGCTTATTGTGTTTGTTATGTGAAGGTGATTTCAAAATAAATCTTAATTTTCTGGGTATGAAAATACTTGAAAAGTATTTAACTAATACATGTTATTAAGTTAATATTTTCTTTTTGAAGTGTGGTGATCACTTTAGCCACCCCCTCCCAGAGTTGAAAAACAAAACAATCCTCATAACTAGAAATTATAAGTATCTCTTATTTAATTTCTTAGTTTATATTTATTGTTGTTTATATCAAAACTTGTCCTTTTCTTCCAGGAGCTTTTTCTTGGCCTGCTTCTGTCATTGCTTGCCCTAGATATGTTTTGCCTTTTATCAGGAAGGGGAGCTGCATAATACTAGAGAAAATATCAATTATTTTTTCCCTTGACTGACTGTAAACATATTTTCAAATGATCATGCCATGACTTCTTTTTGTTTGTTTGTTTGCTTGTTTTGTTAGAAACTAGAATGAGATATTGAACTACATCATTAAGTATAAGGGAATCCAGATTCTGATTGTTGAGTCGTGTTTGATTTGAGTTTATTGTTATTTTTTTTTTAGGAAATAGGATATGTTTATTTAAAATAGCATGAATGTAGATTTAAAAATCTGTCAGTCCCCATGACCAAAGGACAAATGATAGTTTTTCAAAAGAATTGTCCAACTGCTCTGCTGCCTTGGTAAAAAAATTAACTGGTATCTTGGTATCACGACGATACATTGTTTTATGTTGTGAATATGTGCCCCCTCAAGATTAGCAAGCATACAGTTCTCTACACAAAGATTTTGTATGAACCCAGAAAGTATAGCAAAGATGTTGAAGATGAAAAAACGTATCAATCTTTTAGGTAAAATCTTTTGTATGCCAGTAATAGTCTCTTGGGTAAGTACATAGAGTGTAACAGGTTAAAGTGAATCTGCCTCTTTTTCTATAACACAACAGTGAGGGAAAATACACAAACAAACAAAAAAAAAAAAACAAAATTTTGAGGTAGAGAGTCAAGATAAAAAGTTTTACTGAGCAAAACAGATAATAATAATACGATGCATAACTGCCTTAGCTAATAATATAATGCACAATTAGTTTAGCTTAGCCTATTTACAGAAATGAACATAGCATAAAGCAGGAAAGGGGTAGCAGAAAAACAGGGAACTAGCCAGCTCCCACCCATCTCACTGCCATTCCTGTGGGAAAGAGCTAGCATCCAAAAACCAGAACCCAAAAGCAGCAACTGGAATAGGAAGCCTCTCATGTCATAATTTGAACTTTAAGCCCTACAATACTTTGTTCCAGCCAGATCTCTCATTTTGAAGCTGGCATAAGGCAGGATGGTTTTGAATAGCAGCAGCAAATTTAAATTCAATCCATGACAACCAGTTAATGTTTTGCATCCTGATTCTTAAGAGTTGCAATACAAAGTACCTTTCCAAGGCCTTTATAATCCAGGATTGAAAATGTTCTCTCACTTTATAGCAGAGGCACACCATCATCATCACTTGGTATTTTTCACAAACCAAAAGGTTATTTAGATATCTCCAAATGTAGCTGAGCACACAGACAACTAAATCTCTGTAAATATTATTGTAATGAATCTAATCTCCAAATCCCCATGCAAATAAATTGCAAAAGTTTGCCTTTTGAACAATCCTAAACCACTTTTAAAATCAAAGACTTTTGTATGTCAGATTGCTGCAGGACTAATGCGAAAACACAATTAGTTGTCACAAATGCTTCTGCCTGCATAATTTAAGAACAGTAGTATCTGCAGTTTGAAAAGGTGAACTGTACTCATTTAGATAAAAATGAGGTGTATCTATGTATATCCAAACCAATGCTTTCTGTTTGGGTTTTTTTGTGGGTTTTAAGGATCATTTGCAAGTGAAATGTCACATTCAAAAATATGTTTCCATGCCATGCTTAGTCAAGTCATATGAGAGCCAGTAATACGTATGTAAAATTGAAGATATAAATGGCAAAACTATATTTTTTAACTATGATGACTTTTAAAATCATGCTTCACAAGCTATACTGAGGGTAGTGACTACCCCCACATATTTTGAGAAACTCAATATAAATTCTAGGTGAGGGACCGTAAAACACTGTAATGTTGAAAAGTGATTCTGTTACTTAAGCATTTGCATGTATGTCTGTTTTGTTCAGCATGGTGTGCAGCTTTGTAGGTGACACATATGCTGTTGGACTCCTTCATGTGCTGAAATGGCAGCCAGAGGCCATCATATCTACAGGCATTGGATAAGGCACTAAATATAGGAGTTTAGAGCCCTGGCTACTCTGTGTGCTGTTTGTATACTAAGCAGATCTGGAAACTCAGCTATTCAAAAAGATCAACTCTATTTCATGAAAGATAATCTTACCTACACTTTTTGTGGGTCAAGCTGTATTCATTAATACAGTTCTGTCCTTTTTTCCATTAAGACCAACTACCGAATTTACTGAAATTAAGTGCGAGAGCTGCAGAGATACCAGCATTGTGGACTATGTTTCTCAACCAAAATATTTACACTTTTATAATTTCAATTCCAAAATAGGACATAAAGTTTCTTAACTACTGAAATAAAGTTTTCACTCGCTGTATGCTAAATCTAAAGCCTGTAATTTATATCAAGCAAAAAGCTTTATTAATTGTCTGTCACCTTTCATGGCCTCAATAATACATATACTGGCTCATTCAGAAGTCTCTAAATAGTAATTCAACATATTAGACTTTGCTACTACAAACATGCATGATCATTTCTGTTTTATAGAAAGTTTTATAGAAATATATATATTTCCAAAGGAATTTATATTTTCAGAACCCTGTTTAGAAATGTTCAAAACCCTCAGAAGCTTAAAGCACAGGATTCTTTTACTATGTTTTGTAGAACATAGTTCTGTTTTCTTTCTTTTTCATAAGTATTTTTGTACAAGAAATTCAGCATAAGGAATAACAGTGGCTCTGAGACCCTGCATTTTAAATTGTCTTTCATCACTTCTCTATTTGAAGCATCTCCACAACATGACATTAGCCAGATTTATATTGTTGCTGTTGAGTTATTTCATCCTCTCAGTATTTGAGCATAATAGATATGTCAGATAATTGACCTGTGGTGATAGGACAAGGGACAATGGCTTCAAACTAGAAAAGAGCAGATTTAGATTGGGTATTAGGAACAAGTTTTTTGCTATAAGGGTGCTGGAATGCTGGAATACTGGAACAGGTTGCCCAGGGAGGTGGTTGGGGCCCTATGCCTGGAGATATTCAAAGTGAGGCTCGACAGAGCTCTGGGCAGCCTGGGATAGTTGAGGATGGCCCCGCTTGCTCAGAGAAGGCTGTACCAGATGGTCTTCAAATGTCTCTTCCAAGCCAGGCAATTCTATGATTCTATGACATCTAATTCTATCTTACCCACATATATAGTTAGTAGAATGAAAGCTATTACATTTCAGAGAATGATTAAGAGTATTTGTGATAGCACTTTCTCTGAATCCCCTGCTCAAAAAGAATTCTAGAGGCTTTTCCATGCCTCTAAATATTTCCCATACCCAGATGAGCTACTTGATTTCAGTTACAAGGTATGATTAGCCATTGTCATTTCTTTGGTAATGTGTGATTAATGTGGAGCTCAGCTGGTAGCAGAAGATTAATATGACCTTACTGGAAAAAATTGCCTGTAAAACTTATCATTGGAGTGTTTTGGGACTCTTGGAAAGATTAGATACATATTAGAATACAAATTCTAGCTTCACTTGCAATATTAACTCTTAAACTCACATTCTCATTTGAATGGGGAGGTATCACTCATTTTAAACAGAATTCCTTTTGTCCCTTTTGTTTGATATCAGTGTCACACTAGTGAAGAGTGGGAGGTGGTGGAGACTTGATGGGGTGCTTGGTGCCATGGTTTAGTTGATTAGATGGTATTGGATGATGGGTAGGACATGATGATCTTGAAGGTCTCTTCCAACCTGGTCTATTTATTCTATTCTATTCTAGTCTAGTCTAGTCTAGTCTATTCTAAGCATATTATATAACAAAAGATGGAAGAGACAAAGCTGGAACATAAAAGCTCCCAGTTCTTTTTTCTTTTTCTTTTTTTTGTCCCAATTGACATATGCAAAGAAAATAAGGAAAATGAGGATGATCAGAGGGCTGGAGCACCTCTACCACGAAGACAGACTGAAGGAGTTGGGGCTGTTCAGTCTGGAGAAGAGAAGGCTCTGAGGTGACTTAATTGTGGCCTTCCAGTATCTGAAGGGGGCCTACAGAAAGGCTGGGGAGGGACTTCTCAGAATCTCAGGTAATGATAGAACTAGGGGGAATGGAATGAAGCTGGAGGTGGGGAGATTCAGGCTGGATGTGAGGAGGAAGTTCTTCATCATGAGAGTGGTGAAGCACTGGAATGTGTTGTCCAGGGAGGTGGTTGAGGCCCCATCCCTGGAGGTGTTTAAGAGCAGGCTGGATGAGGCTCTGGCCAGCCTTGTCTAGTGTGGGGTGTCCCTGCCCATGGCAGGGGGGTTGGAACTAGATGACCCTTGTGGTCCCTTCCAACCCTGAATGATACTATGATACTATGAAAAAAGAAGCTTCTAATTGTAGGCTGAAATCACCTAAGCTTGTAGCCTTAGCTCTAGCAGCTCTGTCTCTGATGAGCCAGTTCCATTCAGATAGTCAGCATTGTCGGCATCAGTGTTTGGTTATGTACCACTGACTAGTTATTTTTTTTTTTATAATAACACGTTCCAACGTTAGTTCTCTGGAAAGTTTATACTTAGCTGACTTCTCTCTCCTAACTACCCTCTTCTTGTCATTAACATCATGAGTTCCTAACAAATTGCTAAAGACTTCTGATGTTGTTTCCAGATATTTTTTAAAGAATATATCAAATATCCACTATGTTTACTCCATTGTATGAATTACAATTGATGATTTTTTTGAAAAAACAAAAAAAAAGAGAATGCCATAGTGCCAGGGATCCTGCCAAAATTTCAGTTTTATTAGTAATGTCATGACATCAGTAACACAATTCCTTTATGAGCAACTGAGTGTTATGCTCTCTGTTTCAGATTTGAAACATGAGTTATAACTCACCCCAGAAGTGGCAATTATTTCAAGACTAGGCCCAGTGATTCCTTTCTATTGCTTAATTGTGACAGTGAGAGTGTTAATCCTTAGTGCAAAAGGTACTATTTACAATAATTTGTTATTATTCTTCTCTCATATTTTGGGGTTGGGGTAGGGGTGTTATTCAAAAGTATGAAAAATAACTTTCAATTGCAGATCAGAATAAATGGATCTTCAGCCTTCCCAGATGAATTCAAACTAAGAGAACTGAGAAAAAAAAAACCAAAACCACTTAACAAGATACAAATGGTGGTGGAATGTGTTTTATTTGTCCTGCCCACCAGGATAAATACTTGCATTGACTTTGCTCACCCTTTATTCAGAGTCTGAATATAAGATTTCAATATATAAGACTACCTGTTCCCAAGTTCTGTAATTACAGGAAACAAACATCACGAAAACATTAACTTTTAAGACACTGATGTATGCCATTAAAAGACAAAATTAGTTCAAAGCTGACCATTCTCTTTCTACCTGTCTTTTTATTTATTTATTTTTAAAAATAAACTTCACAGGCCTCTCACTCCATAAAAGATTTGTTAATGGACACCCTTGTTCTGACTAAACATTAAAGAAAGAAAAGTCTCCTTCAGTTACATGTGCAAATCCTTATCTCCATCTGTTCCTTATTCCATGTTCTCAGGCCCATCTGCCTTCTTTATGATCTAGATGTGCTTTCTTATAGTATTGTTGGTGCAGTAATTATGTTAATTTTTTTGATCATCTGGGAAATATTTTTTCTTGAGTTTCCTTTGAGTCTCAAAGACTTATCTTAAAAACTTGTAAAGGTGATTTAGCTCCCAGATAGACTGCTGTTCTCTTACTTCTTCCAAAGAAGCTTCATGAGTTACAAAAAAAAAATAAAAATCAGTTCCACACTCCCTTGTGATAACATCAGAACTGGAATAAAAGATAGATCACTCGCTGTCTTATATCCATTTATTTAAGGAGGTATAATGTAGACTTAATATCTAGTGGAAAGCTTCCAAGTCTCATAGTTCTGCTTCTTACCCTGTCTCCACCTCTATTCTGCTCCTTACCAATGCCCCTCTTTGTAGAAGGTCTGGAGAATATTTTATACCATTTAAACAGAAAAACAGAAATAATACTCCTTTTATAGTGTTACAAAACATGGTGGGAATGCAAACATTTAAAGAATAAAATCAACTTTCCTATTATATTCAGAATCGATAGATTCATATAGATATTTATATTGGACTACACTGCATTGTCCTTACTTTTATTTTTTCTTTCTTTTGTGGGGTAGAAAGGATTTTCCATTACAATGAAGAGGAAGAAGCTCTGGCAAGATAGAAAGACAGTAAAAATGGATTTTGTTCTGGCTCACTGGGATCATTGACTTTACTTCAGGAAAACAGACTTTATGTGGTGCAAGTTGATAGTCACTTAACACAGGCCTGGACAAAACACTATTATGTTTCAAGATAATTTCCTCTAGCTCATCATAGTGCTCTTTAGCATCACCTGGTTCTCTAGGGCAAATGTATGCAATACTTTAAGGTTCACTCAGCTCATTAAATGTTCTTCTTCCAGATGTCTGGACACAGATACTAATTCTATGTAATGAGTTTGATATGAAGAAAAGACAAACTGATCTAAGTTCTGCTATATCAGAAAGGAATAGAAATTCCTTCAGTTAGAGGTTTGTTTTGTTTTGTTTTGTTTTTCTTATTACTGACATGCTGTAATATCAGTAAGAACTAAACAAAAACTCAGAAAAACTTGTGCATAATGATCATATCCATACAGAATAGCCATAAAGATGATATATCCTTAAATAAGTTCATCCATATTTCTAAAATGCAGTTTATTTAATTGGAAGCAGATAATGGACTCTCTCTTCTTGGGACTGCATGGTAAACATGATTATGATAGCATCTGACTTGCTAATATAAAAAATAGTATATAGGATTTCCCTAGTCTGGCACATGCATTTTTCTGGTGTAGAAGTACTGCATTGTTAGCATTTTAAGATATGATGGTGCCTTTTAAAACAAAAAAGCTTTCCCATGTAGAATTTCATGCTGTAGTCATATCAACGTCACACCTATAGTTAGTCATGACCAAGCTATTGAGCTCTTACGTTGATATTTTTATATTCATGACTTTCCTGGCTGTTTTCAATGGATTGTTCAGAGAGATTACCAGGTAGTCTATTTCTTACACCATCTCTGAGGTGACGGGAGCTTTGAATATACATAAGACATACAGACAATGTGTGACATTGGAGGAAGAGGAAGTTCATGAGACCTTCTGCAAACAGATTCAGGTAGCCTCACAGTAATATGTCTTGATTATCATGTGGGACTTCAACCATTGATACTTGCTGGGAAGTCAATACAGCAAAGCAAAAATAGTTCTGGAGGTTCCTGCAGTGCACTGATGATACATTTTTGGCACATATATTGGAGGACCTGCGAGGAGTAGTGTGGTGCTGGACCTTGTGCAGCAAGGAAGATCTGATTGAGAATGTGAAGAACAAAGAAGATCTGGTTGAGGATGTGAAGGCTGGAAACAACCTTGTTTGCAGTAATCATGAGGAGTTAGAAAGTAGTAAGGTTACTACCTTATATCTAGCTGTACATCTATATCTAGCTGTACAGTAGGATCGCAGCCCTGGACTTTAGGAGAGACAGATTTGACCTCTTCAGAGAGGGAAGGGAAGGGAAGGGAAGGGAAGGGAAGGGAAGGGAAGGGAAGGGAAGGGAAGGGAAGGGAAGGGAAGGGAAGGGAAGGGAAGGGAAGGGAAGGGAAGGGAAGGGAAGGGAAGGGAAGGGAAGGGAAGGGAAGGGAAGGGAAGGGAAGGGAAGGGAAGGGAAGGGAAGGGAAGGGAAGGGAAATGGGGAGAGAAGATCGAAGAGAGGGGAAGGGGGAGAGAAGATCGAAGAGAGAGGAAGGGGGAAGAGTATGGGGAGGGAAGGGAGTTTGCAGTAAGAAATGGAGAGATTAATGGGAATAGATTTTTTTTTTTTCTTCTTTTTGCCTCTACCAGTAGCCTTTTGAGCATGCAGCTGAAAATCCTTAAGACATTGTCAAAAAATGCAAGGATATTAATTTTCAAAATAACATTTTAAAAGCAAATGATTGGGTAGACTTAAAAAATGGCAATCAGTAGCTCACATCACTACTTCTGAAACAGCTTTCAGTCTTCCTTTCTTTGTGCTCCAAATAGCTTATGCCCATGGAATTCAGCTTTCATTAAAATCCAGGGGATTTTTTATCTCTGATTTCAAAGTTGACAAGATTTCATCCTGGGAGTCCAGTGGGATTAATTTTACAATAAGGGACCATTCAACTTAAATAACAGAAAACAAATTTGGTCATGGAATAAAATAAACTCTTGAGGTGTAGTTTCCTTCAGCCATGTATAATGCTTTCTTGGACTGTAAAGGTATAATTAGAAGCTGTCCAAGACCACAGAGCACTTTAAAAAGCAACCAGATATCTTCAAGAGGTATAGTTTCAGTTGCAAAGGAACAACATATGTCCTAATTCGAGAGTTAGTGTTAAACCCCACAATGATTTTGCACACTGAGTAGTTCAAGCTTTTAATTTTCTTGACAAACTGCCCCTCTTTTTTTCTCAAAGCATTAGATTCATATAGTTATTTAAAATATAGACATGTGTTCCACAATTTAGAAAGAAACTAATTTGTTTAGCTAAACTAAGGCAGTAAAATTGATATACACTATAGGATTCTTAATTCATCTTCTTTCTCTGATTTAAGTCTACCGTGGCTTGGCTTTCAGTTTGTGTGGCCTCTTATACACTTAGAGTCATCCTTTCCATCCTCTGCTTTTACAAATTGAGTATGTGAATTGTGAGAGGCACTAAACTGCTAATTGAGATTATCAGGCAGTAAAATAGATAAAGCAAAATCAGAGTAAAGAAAATATTTTCACCAATATTTGGAAGCATTGATAACGTGCTTCAGACAAGGTCTAAGTGGTACAAAACAAGTTCAAGTTCTATTCTCATTATTGCAATTGATCTGTCCTTGACAGTATGAAGTGTAATAATATTTGTCAGACTGATATTGAAGGCAAAGTTTTCATTATATTGTATTCAGAACAGCAGTGAAATTCACAAACACATATATTATAAAACCTAGCTATAATATAATATAATATAATTAATATAATATAATAATAGTATTAGTATAGTATAGTAAAAGAGATGATAGTGTAATATATAGTAGTATAATATATAGGATATAACATATACTGTACAATATTATATAGATTATGTAATTATAGAGCATATATTTAGGTATTTACTTTTATATATTGCTATAAACCCAGTATTTAATATATAAAGGTTAAAACTGAGCTCTTACCACTTTGTCTTTTGCCCCCACAATGAAGAAAATGAAGCATCAGAATGGATTTCCAGAAATGAAAACAAAATAAATAAATTTTGTTTCTTTCCTTCTAAAAGGTACTTTTTAATTAGTTCTTTAGAGTGGCTGGAGATCAGCCAAACAGAATAGGACCTGGGGATACTGATTGACAGCAAGCTGAACATGAGACAGCAGTGTGCCCAGGTGGCCAAGAAGGCCAATGGCATCCTGGCCTCCATCAAGAATAGTGTGGCCAGCAGGAGCAGGGAAGTCATTCAGCCCCTGTACTCAGCACTGGTTAGGCCACACCTTGAGTACTGTGCCCATTTCTGGGCCCCTCATTTTAAGAAGGACATTGCAACACAAATGTGTCCAGAGAAGGATGCAACACAAATGTGTCCAGCAAGGAGCTACTGGACACACTATCACTTAAAAGGAAACTCTACAGGAAGTGGAGAGAAGGACAGGTAGAACAGGGGGTATACAAGGAAGCTGCCCGAGCAGCAAGAGTCCTGGTTAGGAAAGCCAAAGCAGAGTTTGAATTGAATCTAGCCAGGGAGATTAAAGGGAACACCAAGAACTTTTACAGGTATATTAATGGGAAGAAGACGACTAGGGAAGGTGTGGGCCCCCTCAGAAAGGAAAATGGTGACATGGTCACATGTGATGAGGAAAAGGCTGAGGTACTTACTAACTTCTTTACCTCAGTCTTCACTGCAAGGGCCTCTAGCCACACTCCTGATGTTATGGAAGTCAAAGCCAGGGACGGGGAGGAAGAACTGCCCATTGTAAGTGCAGATCAGGTTCGTGATCATCTGAAGAACCTGAAAGTGTTCAAGTCCATGGAACCCGACGGGATACACCCACGGGTGCTGAGAGAACTGGCAGATGAGGTTGCTAAACCTCTCTCTATTATATTTCAAAAGTCATGGCAATCTGGTGAAGTCCCCACAGACTGGAAAAGGGGAAACATTGCCCCCATCTTCAAAAAGGGTAAGAAGGAGGAACCAGGGAACTACAGGCCAGTCAGTCTCACCTCTGTGCCTGGAAAGATCATGGCGCAGATCCTCCTGGAGTCACTACTCGCTCAAAAGAATAGTGAAGAGGTGATTGGGAGCAGTCAGCATGGCTTTGCCAAGGGCAAATCCTGCCTGACCAACCTGGTGGCCTTCTATGAGCAGGTGACAAAATTAATAGATGAGGGGCGAGCAACTGATGTCGTTTACCTGGACCTGAGCAAAGCCTTTGACACTGTCCCGCACCACATCCTGGTCTCCAAACTGGTGACACAGGGGTTTGATGGGTGGACCACTAGATGGATAAGGAACTGGCTTGATGGCCACACCCAAAGAGTGGCTGTCAATGGCTCCATGTCCCAGTGGAGGCCAGTGACAAGCGGAGTCCCTCAGGGATCAGTCCTGGGACCTGTCTTATTCAACATCTTTGTGGGGGACATGGACAGTGGCATTGAGTGCACCCTCAGCAAGTTGGCTGATGACACCAAGCTGTGTGGTGCAGCAGACATGCTGGAGGGAAGGGAGGCCATCCAGAGGGACCTTGACAGGCTGGAGAGGTGGGCACAAGCCAACCTCATGAAGTTCAATAAGAGCAAGTGCAGGGTCCTGCATCTGGGTCGAGGCAATCCCAGGCACAAATACAGGCTGGGCAGTGACTGGCTGGAAAGTAGCCCTGAGGAGAGAGACTTGGGGGTGCTGGTGGACAAAAAGCTCAACATGAGCTCTCAATGTGCACTTGCAGCCCGCAAAGCCAATCAGATCCTGGGCTGCATCAGGAGAAGTGTGGCTAGCAGGTCGAGGGAGGTGATCCTCCCCCTCTACTCAGCCCTGGTGAGACCCCACCTGGAGTACTGTGTCCAGCTCTGGAGCCCCTATTACAAGAGGGATGTGGAGGTGCTGGAACATGTCCAGAGAAGGGCCACAAGGATGATCAGAGGGCTGGAGCACCTCTCCTATGAGGACAGACTGAAGGAGTTGGGGCTGTTCAGTCTGCAGAAGAGAAGGCTCCGAGGTGACCTAATTGTGGCCTTCCAGTATCTGAAGGGGGCCTACAGGAAGGATGGGGAAGGACTTGTCAGGATCTCAGGTAGTGACAGGACTAGGGGGAATGGAATGAAGCTGGAGGTGGGGAGATTCAGGCTAGATGTGAGGAGGAGGGTCTTCACCATGAGAGTGGTGAAGCACTGGAATGGGTTGTCCAGGGAGGTGGTCGAGGCCCCGTCCCTGGAGGTGTTTAAGAGCAGGCTGGATGAGGCTCTGTCCAGCCTGGTCTAGTGTGGGGTGTCCCTGCCCATGGCAGGGGGGTTGGAACTAGATGATCCTTGTGGTCCCTTCCAACCCTGAATGAAACTATGAAACTATGAAACTATAAGGGCAACGAGGCTGGTGATTTGAACCAAATCAACCAAGTTGCATCTAGAAAGCAGCATAGCTGCACCACCATGGAACTTTACTGGGGATGATTTAACCTTCTTTTTGTAATGTATTGATTATGGCTCTATAAATTGAACATATTCTCATAAATCACAAAAATAATTAGAAGAGAGGAAAAAGATTGAATCCTGCTCACATAAAAATGAAAGCATTCCGGTTTATTGGATATTTTCTTCTTGAGGGAATTAATAGATGCCATGGTGAAAATAAAGGATAAAATGGATTAATCTCATTTCACGTATTGTCATCAATGAGTCTACAAAAATTCTTTGTATTACATTGAACAGCTCAATATACAGTTTTTATCAACATGTAATATAGAATCTAGGACTCATATTTTTCCAACACACTTGACTAACTATGAAATAAAAAATGTGCATATCATGATTAAGAACAAGAAGAAAGCAAACACTTAAAAATTCCTAAGCTGCATGCATATTTTTATAATCATATAAAATCTATATAGCTATTTATATTTGTGTTTATGCATGCATATTTGTGTACAGTAGCACCAATCTAGAGTTAATTGTGACCATTATATTAAGTTATTTACTAGTCTCAAGTATTCCAGGAACATCTGGATTATTCAAATAATTAAATTACAGAATGTAAAATTATTAAACAAAGTTGGTAAGGGGTTTGGAACACAAGCCCCATGAGGAGAGACTGAGGGAGCTGGGGTTGCTTAACCTGGAGAAGAGGAGACTCAGGGGTGACCTTATTGCTATCTACAACTACCTGAAGGGAGGTTGTAGACAGGCTGATGATGGTCTCTTCTCCCAGGCAGCCAGTACCAGAGCAAGAGGACACAGTCTCAGGCTGCACCAGGGGAGGTTTAGGTTGGATGTTAGGAAGAAGTTCTATACAGGGGGAGTGATTGCCCATTGGAATGGGCTGCCCAAGGAGGTGATTGAGTCACCATCATTGGAAGTGTTCAGGTGGAGACTTGATGGGGTCCTTGGTGCCATCGTTTAGTTGTTTAGGTGGGTTGGATTGGTTGATGGGTTGGACACGATGATCTTGAAGGTCTCTTCCAACCTGGTTGTTTGGTTGTTTATTACTACTACTACTACTATTATTATTATTATTATTATTATTATTATTATTATTATTAAATTGTTCAAGGGTTAATTCTGAAAGAATTATGACTTACATGCATATGTATTAATTGCTGCTATCCTACCCAAAAGCAAGAGCCTCACATAATAATGTTCTCTGCTTGGTCAAATCTGACCCATAATAAAATGTTGCGAATGTGTTCAGGTGTGCAATAGCAGTATACTATCTCCAGAAAGAGAAAGTAAAGCTGAGTCTGAAAGGGATCTCAGCTACCTCCTTTATATGCATAAGCCAACACAGCTAGAATTCTTTATGTATTGCAAGATAAGCAGTCACAAGTGTTCACATGTATGACTGTGAATTCAGCCTTAACAGTAACATTACAGTGTTAGGACTCATAATCAAAGCCTCAGGATGACAGATTTCTAACCCTATGGACAAAAAAAAATCATTGTTTTCTATTAACTTGCTAATAAATAGACAATAAAAATTTTCTAGGCCAGTTTGAATCATATGTTTAATCAATTATGTCCTACAAAATAAAAGTGGTTAACTTAGTAAAGAAATAGCTATACACATGTATCCAAATCTATTAAGAAGTACCACATCTTTGATTTTAACCCTTTTTAAATAGATTGCTGATTAATTTTAATGATAGCCTTTCCACATTTTTAAGAGCTTGTGGTGCTAATAAGATTTAATATTTTAAAGTTACAGAAAGCTTTTCTTGTGTTTATTTGATGTAATTCATGGCTGGAATCTATTCAAACTCAGTAGGTGTGCTGTAAGAATAGCTGAATATGCAGTGAGAAATAGTGATACCTCCTTGAGGAACAGAGCAGGTGCTCTAATATACACCAAGTACAAAGTACTGCATTTTAAATAATTTGGTAGAACAGCACAATAATATAGAGATAAATCCCTTTTCACACCTCATCATATATCTTTAAACAGTAAAACACTATAAAAGGAACCTAAGGAGAATTGAGGTTTTGGGAAAGTGGAGTAAATCACTAAGAATACATCTTACAGACATACGGATTTTAAACTTTTGCACCTCCCATCAAAGCTAGCTGGGTTGTTTGGGTTTTTTTGTTGTTTTGTTTTGTTTTGCTTTTATTTAGACATAAAGGAATAATAATAATTAAATAAAAAAACAAACCAAACCAAACAACTGAGCGCTCTTCTTGCACTTAAGAATATGTTCTCAATTTTTTTTCCGCTAAAAGTGGAAGAACAAACCCATGATTTAGTTTGCTATATTATTTTCCCCCTCTGATTCTGAAGAAACTCATAAAATCTGACCAGCTGATCTTAAATAGTTTGTAAGTAATAATTTATTCAACTCATTTTTGTCTAATTTGTTTTTGATTTGGGTTTTGGTTGTGATCTTATTTAACTATTTTTTTTCCCATTATAAAAAAAAAACAACAAATACTTGATCATATTAATTAATTGTTCTTTGCTTCTTTGCAAGTTGCTAAATGATGAAATATTAATTGTAGGCATTTAATATCATAACTACCAAAATAACAGAGTAGGATATAGACTGTTACCTCTCGGTCTTTGTTAAACTAATTGGACTACTGAAGCCAGGTTGTTGATAAATAGTTGTGCTGCCAATAACCCATACCCATCCAAATTTATTTAATTTTATTTTTCTGCAGCATTCATTCCAAATACATATTTCCAACATATTCCAGGCAACAGACAAATTTTCTAGAACACTCGTAGGTAATGGAAATTGGACCAATTGTTTATGAATTTAAAATGCTGTTTCTGAGGAATATTTTTTTCAAATTAGTTGTTCTTCCAAAAGGAACAACCTGCACTTGACGAGGTCTTTTCCCTAAATCTTAAAAAACTCCACTGTAACCGGCTCAAACAGCAATTCATCCAGTACCTTCCTTTGGACTTTCAATTCACCATGGAAGGTGAAGATTTTCAGGGTAAGCTCAGTGTAAAGAAATCTACACCTTTATCTGTTTCAAATGAGAATGTGTCATGGGTTGAGTTGAATCTGCTTCTGATATTCAATACCATGCTGCCATCACATCAGCTTCAAAATGAAAGTGCTGTCTGGAGCAAAGTATTATAGGGCTTGAAGTTCAAATTGTAACATGAGAGGTTTCCTGTTCCAGATGTGGCTTTCAGTTCCCAGGTTATGGTGTTGGTGTTTTTCTGCTGAGTGGGCTATGAGTCAGGGGGTGGGGGTGCTTGCTGGCTTCTGTAGCTGCTTCTTCATTGTGCTGTGCTTTTCTGTAAATTGTGCATCTTATTATCTCATTAAACTCTATCTCAACCCAGAAGGTGTTTTCTGTTACTTTCCCTCCTGTCTGTTTGTAGAGAAGGGAGCTTGTGAGAGTGGGCTGTGTTAACCCAGGACAAAATGACAAGGTGCCAGAAGATCTGTAGATCCTTAGCAGGATTAATAAAAGACTATTTACCAAAGGTATTTGCAAACATTTTTATTGCTAGGTTCATGCATCTAGTGCATGATTAGTTGTATGCCAGGAGACAAATAACATGTGGAAATGTCATAATTTTGTTTTGAGTGGCTAATCTCAAAAAATTCATAATATGATCAGTGGATGCTTGGAGTCCATGGGTAATTTCTAAGATGAATTTTAGAAACCAATTAAAACCAGTTAAATTCAGGTATTTCCTATATCTGTCCACATAAGAGATATTACCAAAGGAAAGAATGTGTTGGGATTTACAAATGGTTCAAAATGCTGTTAGATTAATTAGTGGAACAGTTTAAAACAATTTTGATATTCAAATATCAGCTGTTATAATACATTAAACATCCAGAGAGGCGAAGGTGACACCACATTCACTACAAAGTATATGGAAGTGTTTGGCACCTCGAAAAGGGAATCTAAACCTTGATGGCAAACAGGAAGCTATTAAAAATATATAAATAGAGTGAAGCAAATGTACACTTGAAGTATTATTCCCATGAGAGACTGAAGTTTGCAGGGACATCCTATGTGAGATCCAGGACTATCTCCTAAAGGTATCTCAGCTTTAAAAGAGAGAAGAAAAGCTCATTCAAGCTTCTTAAAATATGATTCCAGAGGAAAAAAAAAAAAAAAATGAATTGGTAGCAGCACATAGTTCTTGTAGTGATTGCTGAATATACAGCCGTAGCAATGACAGCAATTAGGAACAGACATGAAAATGCAGGACCTTGTAATGGTGAATGATTACTAGTTTTCAGAATGTCTTCCATTTCCTTTTTTTTTTTTTTTTGTCTCTCTTCAGGTTGTAATTGCATCAGTTCAGGATGAGGGGAGCACAGACTTTCAAACATGAGAGACTTTCTTCAAGAACCTCAAGCTAGTTCATTCAAATGCATGCACGAGTACCAGCAGTCAGCTTAGTCATGTTTTAAGGGGATATATCAGACACCATTGTTACTTTATGGTGAGCCTGACACTGAAAGTGTATCCACGAGATTGCAGAATCTCCAGTGAAACTGTTCCTGGCCTGTCTACCTTAGTCAAACTAAGCCATTATTTAAGTGCAATTTGCTCAGCCTGTCAAATCATGCTGAAATAAATGGCACTGAACACCTTGGGAGCTTAAAACACAAAGCTTATGGTGTTCAACTGATTTCCAAAAGTAAATGTATATAAAACAGGGCTGTTCATCAAGATCATATTTTTCCAGATGGACACCAAAAGTTCACAGTTCTACTGAAATTCTTAGGGTATAATTCCTAGAAAAACCAGGGGCTACAAATGTGGAAATGTTATGCGTTCACAGCATGCTTATACACTGTAAGTCAAAGAGCCAAAATTTTCTTCAGGAAATATCTTTGGCTTCTTCTGATTTATGAATAAAATTTCCAAAGGAGACCAATGCATTTTTTCCCCCCAGTTGCAGTACATGTAGTGTATTTTATGTAATTGAAGAATAAAGAGAGAAAAGCTGGGATTAAAGTAGCAATTTCCTGCACTGAACTGAAACCTTGCTAATCAATTTTAAGGAACCAGCTAATGCATTTATGTAATAAACTAATCAATCTCAAATGCACATTTTACCATTTGGATTGAATCTAATACCTCGGTATGCAATTAAGTGACATTATTGACAATAGTTTGGACATGTAATTGGTGATTTGATATTACAATTGGTGTTCTGTGTCTGAAAACAATTTCCTAATAAATTCAGTGCCATTAATTTATTTCTTCACATTACTCTGCAGGACATACAGAATACAAAACACCAACTATCTTGTAAAAGATTAATTCCTGAGGTTTAAAACAACAAACTCCTACCTTAGGTTCTGTTTATAAAGATTTTGTAAAACAAAACAAAACAACCAAAACACAACACTTCAAAAATGTTATCAGCATGTCTCCTACTGTAAAAAAAACACTTAGAAATGTTTTGCAGTATATCCAATTGAAATAAAATTATTTAGGCTGAGTCCACATATTTGTTAGAGGCATTTTGTATTGTGTTTAATGGTTACAGAATTATGTACTTAAGTCTCACATATTTTCACAACAAGCACTTTTGTAATACAGATAATGTCTCTGGAAAATGGTACAGATACAAATGTGTGTCAGTTAATAAAGAAATTCTTGATATTTAGAGAACACTGTCAGGAGCCTGGACTAGCAAATCTATAACTAGATGATTCATTCTTTTATTCAGGTACTGAGCTTTTATGGGGGGAGTTTCACATGTTCAGAAACCTCTTGGATAGAAGAGATCTGCTTCACTTGGCAAGGGCCAATATATCAGCTGCACAATCTATCTGTTAGACACTAAGATCCATCTACATCATGGCAGAACTGCATGTTATGGGTAACCTATCTTTGATCTTTGAGCATCTGTTCTAGCTATTAATAATTTTAATTATGGCAGTTACAAAACTTTCCTTGACAGCTTATTCGATTGTTTAACTATTCTTTTAGCAATATATCTTTTGTCCTAATATTTAGCCTACATTTTTCCCTGAAGCTTGAGGCAATTATTTCTTGTTCTGTCTTCCTTGACAATGAAGTATAATTAATCTCTTCTTTATAGCATTTTTTTATGTTCCTGCAGTCTTTACCAAAGTAGTCATATAATTAATTCATAGTATTTATCTGTTCCTCTAGATTCAGCCCACAGATAATAAATAAAAAATAAATTACTGAAAGAATGGGAGCCTCAGGAAGAAGACATGAGTATGTTTGCCCATCCATATGCTATATTAAATGACACAAAACCAGTCAACATTACTGAAAGCACAACTTACTGTGAAATTCACAGGGCTGTTAAAAGTCAGTGACATGGTGTGGCCTGCTTGCAGATCAATTGTTTACATTTCTAAGAACAGTCCTTTAACATACCAGGATGGAATAAAATTACCAAGAGAAAATAATGTCCATAGATGCAGATGTTCAAATTTCAAAGAAGAGGAAGAAAATGCAGAGTTCCCTTTCATAATTTTGAATGATAAAATTTCAAGAATTTCAATTAACTAGCAGGAAGCTCATTATTCACATACAATGGTTGTAAATTGTACTGAATTTCCACTTCAGTACATATATATGATTGTTATAATTTGTATGCACTATAGCTAATTGAAAGCAGCCTAATTTAAGATGATTTATAAATACAGAGGAAAATGCTTTTACTACAATCTTTAAACACTTATCACTCCCAAATAAATTTTCTTTGCACATCTTGAATATTGAATGCTCTGTTCTAGAACTGCAGTCAAATTTTAAGTTCTTGCAAAATATTACATGAAGATGCAGTACACTAAAATTGAATAACTTGCATGAACATAAAAGACATTTGTTTAGACATTAAATGTTGACTGTACTCTTATCTAATTTAATTTCTGAGTGGTTAAACTGCAATTTGATTTTTTTTAATTTGTGTGTGTGTGTGTGATGTAAAATACAGACAGATATTAATCCTTGTGTATCTTGCAAGGCATACTCTCTGTACTACCAGCCTCTTTCACTGAAAACCACTTGGTTTCAATGCTGACAAAGATCTCTTTCATATGAAATTTCTAGTACCTTAGTGGGCAACACACTCATCCCAGTTAGGATGATAGATTTTCACTTTAGAGTTTCACTTGTTATCACTTTAAGTGGGAAGCTCTTATCACCATTGCAGTCTGATACAATCTTGTTATGATAAATAACTGTTATCAAGCTTGTGGTTTCATACAGACAAATAGAATTATTTGGCTGTTCTGGTACGATACAGAGTTAAACTGTGGAGGATCTGGCAAACATCAATGTAGAAGTAAGCAGCTTTGTCAGTGAAATTATGTATTTTCCCTTGCACACAGATATTTTGAAAGCTTGCTAAATCACTGTTGGTGATCAAAGCATTTCTGGTTTTCATAGGCAGAGTTGTGTGATGTTTACCAGATTCATGTCCAGTAAAGCACAGGTTGAGTGTTATGAGTATTTGTCGTGGAGTTAGTGTGCTGCCAAAATTCAGCCACAATCTTTCTGACTGTTTTTTTTTCTGTATTTTATTTCTTCTTTTCCCTATTTTACACTTATTTATCAAATAATACACCAAAATGAGACCTGGGAAAGAGTCTGACCTCTTGTGCTAGGGTATGATCTAATAAATGTTGTTTGGTAGCTTGAATAAAAGTTGCAGTGACAGTATGAGCATATATCCAGTGCCTAGGAAGAATAAGGTGTTTTTCCCCACTTATTATTTAATCTATGGCACATTTTTTCTGGTCCCAAGAAAGATTTTCTTCATTCATCCAAGGTATGATACAGTCAAGGCAATAAGGAAGGACAATGGGATGCATAGGATCCTGTTTATGGGGTAACAAAGGCTGTAAAAAAGGAAACCAGATAAAACCCTGTGGTCAAGGATGGATTGTTACTAGTCCTTATTTTATAAAGAGAATTAGTTGATGGTTTTTATTGCAATGTGTTGCTGAAGACATGAATATGTATATCTTTTTCCACTTGGGGGTTTCAAAAGGATTTATGAGGATTTTTATATAATGGTGTGTTTGTTGCTTGGGGAAAAGAGAGGTTAGAGCTAGTACCTAACTGAAACCCCTACTTTAGGATCCTGCTTTTAATTTGTTTCCCATACTGTTAAGGCTTAATGAGGAAATGAAAATGTAACTTTGTTAAATAGCTGAATAACAGCAAAATGCAAAGTACCTGATTAATTGTTTTAAATGTAAGATGTTTATCAATTGAAAACTTGAATTTCTACAAAATGGAGAAGCATCTTTAAGATGTTTTAACAGATGTGGAAAGAGAGAAAGTAAAAAATATTTTGAAGCACCCACAATTAAATAATCATTATTTACTTGAGCTAACATATAGCTGTCAAGGGTTAGGGATGGGCCAGCCATTACACATGTGGTAGATGCTCTGTTCACTCAAGGGGGAAGAGAAATAGGACAAGGGACAAAAATTTGGGAACTAAGCCAGCTTTAATGAAGAGAATAACAATAAAATTAAGTATACAAAAATATATACAAAATTAATACCAAACCCATCCACCCTGATGGCAACAACATCACCATCAACACTGATGTTGTGGACAGGTATCAGGGAAGTCCCAGACTGGACTTGGCAGCAGATGGGAATTGGATTCAGGAGCTGGATCCTGAAACTACTACCAGAAGTATACTGGTGGGAATTGAAGGCAGAAGATATAGAGTCCTCCTCAGAAACTGGCCATCAAAGAAGAGAGTTGACCCTTATGATACTCAGATCTCTCAGCTTTATATTGAATTTGCTGTGTATGGAATGAATATCTCATTGGTCAGGTTTGCGTCACCTGCCCAATCTGCTCATCCCTGCAGGTCCAGCTTTTTTACTTCTGTAGTACATAAAATTTAGCAGTGACCTTGGTCTGCATTGCAGTCTTTTTTAGAAACATCAAGCATTATCACTTCTAGAAGCCGACATTGACTGCAAAAATATATTAGCTTTGGAATGTGAAGTTACATAAAAGAGGCTGAGCTGAAAAGTTAAATCACTGAACAGAATTAATTCTGCTCTAACTCGAACCAGGATGATATCTTTGTGGCCCAGTATGCTTTCTGACATGTAGGGGATCAATGGGATGTGTATAATCAGTCTATAAGACCCATACTATGGTGAAGTCCCATAGATTTCAAATAATAGACATTGAATTACTTTCGGACATTTTTAAGATCTGTCTGTCCCTCCAATGTGAAAAGCATCTATAGCAATGGAAAATAAGCTAAAAATGTTGGAGTTTTCATTTTGAAATTTTCCATTTTAGAACGTTTCACTCAAAGAAACAATTGCAGTGACATGAGAGTTTGGCTGTCCAGCTAAATAGCACAGAATAAGAAAGCTGTACTAAATATAAGGTGTGGCTATAGAGTGACTGGATTCTAGGCATGTGCTTCTCTTTACCGTAGCAATTTTTAATATATTAGCCAAGATCTTGATTTGAAAACCAACATTCCCACTTTGAGACAAATCCAGTTAAATTTGATCTAATAAAAATAGAACTGCTGGGCTTGCAGAAGTGAATGTTTCCACAGGGGAGGTAAGGGTTTGGGACTGCTGGAGAAGTGAATAGTAATGGACTGCCAATGAGTATATTCTCTGTAGATATTTCCGAGAAAGCTGAAAACAGCTTCATAGCTTCATTCTGGGCAGAATGATTAGTGATTGATCATTCTCCAAGATAGGGAGAACTATTGATATTAATAATTTATATACATAAGAAAGCCATACTCACATCAGTGATTTCAAAAACACAGACAGGATTGTCACAAGAGTAAAGGGTACATAATCTACCTACTATTTTTTATTTTCTTTGTTACCTTAAACAATGTATTTGAAAGCCAGCATACACATCTTCTACATGAGATAGGAAAAAAGACACCCATGTTTGTTCATCTACTTTCTTAACCCTGCTTAGAGTCAGACACACACTGGCTGGGCCACAAATCAGATCAAAAGAAAATCCTTTGTGCTGACGTGACTAAAGACAAACATTAAAAGATATAGGAACAAAGAGCATTAAAACAACAACTGAAAAGCACTTTCAGCTGACTCCTCTCTCCAGATGGAACTGATCCTGTCAATCACATGTGCTGTCTTTGTGTCCATATGGCTGGGCTTACTCCTCAGAGACAGCTCATTCTCCACAACTCCCTCATGCTACATTCAGCTTCTGAGGCAGAGGTTCCCACTATGTACATAAGGTCTTGTATATCATTTAGAGAAACTGATACAGTTCTCTGATGACAGGCAGGGAAGGATTTCTGTCTCCTTTGGTGGTGAACTTAGCTGTGATGGCATCTGGCCTAATGCCCTTTTGGCCTTTCACCAGAGTGCTGTCAGATGTTCCAGCCACCATATCCTCAGGCATTTTAGCCATTTGATTGGGTCAGAACTAAGACAGAGCTTTTCAGTCTCAGGATTTCTTGACACATGTCTCTGTGCAGACCCTCTGCATAGCAACAGCCGCAAAGATTTGGCTGTTATTCTTCAGGCTAATTCTGACTTCTCAGATTCCTTTTGGATCCTCAATATGCCATTGCTGTAATAGTGACTTTTAATTACTTCCTTGCTTTGCAGCTCACAAAATTTGTGTTGTTCACCTACTCAGGCTTCCCTTTCTTGAGGACACCTTATAGGGGTTGCCTTTTACCATTTTTTAAGAACAAAAAAAAAAAACCCAAATCAACCAACCAACCAATGAACAACAAGAAAACTTTTGTCTGTGTGATTGTTTATAATATACAATGTCAAAATTATTCAAAGCTTTTTGCAGGGCAGTCTGCAAATGCATATAGGTGGACATACGCCTATACTCATTCTTCCAGTGTCCTAGAGCTGCCTGATTTATAGTAAATGTCAGGCAAATCACACATGGTATTTATGTGTATAATAATATCCTTTTCTTTCTCCTCTGTTCATGAAATGCTTAGTATATGAGATGTTGTTTAACACACTAAGGTTTTTTAACTACTCCAGGATGATACATTTAGAAAATCTGTACCAAATTTATCATCTCTGTGGAAGAGTTATCCCTCAAATTACAGCTGATTGTGGTTTAATGACAACAACAAAAAATGGATTCTTCCTATAAGGACTTTTCAATGTATAAAACTATCACTACTTTAAAGGCTGGTAGAGATTCAGTAAAGAAATAGTTGATGTAACATGGGAATATTCTGTGTTTCCAGCATAATACACAGGAGTTGACCTTTTAATCATGTTAAGTTCTGTGGTTCATATGTGAAACTAAGCAATTTTAAGAAAATGGAATTTAACCATTTGGGACATTTTAATACTGTATTGGATTCGTGTCTGAAGGGAAGGGGCTACTGATATTGGTTCCTGTAAGGAGCTTCTAGAAGATCCCCCAGATCCAAGTCAGATCCACTTCTGGCTAAGGCAGAGACATCAATTCTTCCGTGATGACATATTTAAGAGAAGAAACCTTTTTGGGCTGGTTCCTTGTTTTGAGAGCTCCTTTGTGTTGGAGAGGAGTGGGACATGAGAGAGACAACAAATGGGACATACAGATCAATGAGGAAGGTGGAGGCAGAGTATACTGGAGCAGCCATTCAACATCAGCTCAAGACGAGGTGGCAGGATGGGCTCTTGCAACCCTCAGAGACCAACAATAGGGCAGAATCCCATGTGCAGCTCATAGAGGACCCCATACTTTGGTATGGGAACTGCTGCCGAAGGTAGCTGCTACTCTGAGAGAAGTAGTCCATTGAATAGCAGTCCATTGCTGGGTGAATTATAGCCTGCAGGGGGAGTTTGTGGACAATTGTCTCATGTGGGAGGGATGCCGTGTTGCAGTTGGGGAAGATTGTGAGTTTTCCCCCCTGGTGGGGAAGGAGCAGCAGAAACAACATGGAACAGACTGGAACTGACTGTAATCCCCATTCTCTGCCCCTCTGCTCTGCAGCAGGGGAGGAGGAAGCAGAGCTGGGCCCTGGAAGATGGGAATGGTGGGAGAAAAGTGTATTTAAAATCTGGTTGTGTTTAACACTGTCATACTCTCATTAAGTTGCTAAATTGGTGGTGGTTTTGTTTAAATTAAACTGATTTTGTTTCTCCATGTCAAGCCTGTCTTTTGCCCATTATCATAATTGGTGAGTGAGCCCTCCCTGTCCTTTGTGCCAATGATTTTTGTTGTATTTTCCCCTCCTCCTCCCATTGAAGGAGAATTGGAGTTAGCCACAAACTGTGTGGTTGCTTTGTTGCTGGATGGATGGTCTTAACATTTGGTAGATATCTAACACCTTTGTGGAAGGAAAAGAAATTAAAAAAAAAAAAAAAAAACCAACAACCCAACAAACACCAAAACAAAATTTGTTGGGGAAAAAATCTCAGCTTCTAAATATTAAAAGAAAAAATGTCATCTTTTTTTCAAGTGAAGTAAAATCTTTTTCTTTGTTCTGTCAACATTTCAACATTTTGAAAATATTTAGTAGAAAAATTTCAGGGAATGAATCATATTGTATTGAGGACAAACGTTTACTTAAGTGTGCAAAATGAGACAATGGAAAAATTATTAATCGTAATAGTCGTAATCCTCTTCTCTCTCCTCCTCGTCACATCAGAAATTAAACATGGATCATCTGATTTGAATTTCTGTAAAACAAAGGCTACTCAGTTTTTCCTGCACCCTAAAGAATTCTTCCTTATGCATTTTACACTGCAAATCACACTCCCACAGTAAATGGAAATAGGAGCACAGTTTCTGTGAAATATTGTCGCAGGTTGCTTTTGTCTCTGTACAGAACAAGGATTTAAGGTAAACCCTTACTCTTCTACTAGGCTGGTCAAATCACTGATTTGTTCATGGGTTGAAGTTCCTGTATTTTTATCTCAGTAATCTTTTTTCTTACTATTTGATGCTTGCTCCAATGTAACTGATAAAGTGCACTGCTTCACAGGGGAGTTGAGTTGATGGCAAGTAAAATATGAGTCAGTAGGGTGTCCTGGGGTGCATCAAACATGGCATGGCTAGCTGGTCAAGGGAGATGAATGTCCCATCCTTCAGTGCACTTGTGTGGCACCACCTCAAGTAATGTACGCAGTTTTGGTTGCCTCTATATGAGAAGGATTTCAAACTATTAGAGGAAGGCAACCAAGATGGTTGCCCTGAAAGTTCTTGAGGGCAGGACTTGTGAGGAACAGCTGAAGTCACTTGTTTGCTTAGCTTAGGAAAGTCTGAGATGTGACCTCATGGCAGTCTATAAATTCCTTAAGGGGGCAGTTGAGGCGGTGGTGTTGATCTCTCTGATGACTAGCAAGAGGGCACAAGCAAATGGAATGAAGCTACATCAGGGGAAATTCAGACTGGACATTAGGAGAAGGTTGTTCACTCAGAGGATGGTTAATAACTGGAATCAGGTCCCTTAGTAGATGTCCAGAGAACAGACAATTTGATTCAGAAAATTCTTGCCAAGATACCAGTCCCACAAAAGAAGGATGACTCCAATGCATTGCTTGCCTACCCTCTAGTTCCATCCTGTGCTAGTGCATTTGATACTAAAAGACCAGTGTGTCTATTGATACTTTCATGCTTCTTGGTGGTCCAAATATATAAAAAACAAAGACATTAAAGTTACATAGGACTGCACTTCCATACTTTACTACATTAAGTACTGTTAGAATGAGTGTTTGGCTGGGGCAGATATAAATCTGCTAATAGTATCATGATTCCAAAAGCAGTTGCATCCACTCTTCTACACTTTGAAAAGCCTAGAATCTGAACTCCTCTTGTGTATACATTTCATTGCCTATTCACTTGTCAAACTTCAATTATTTTCTTTTTTGCTATTTTTTATTCATCTTACACAATTTGTTTACTTCTTGGAATTCTCTTTCCAAACACTTACAATAGGATATTGCTCAAATTCAGAGACTTGCCTTAGTCCTAAATGTCTTTTAGTTTATTCAGGAATTAAAATTTCATGCCAACATTTTTAACATCAGCATATATAGATATTTCACATGTGGTAGCCAAACACACATATATACTAGGTTTGATTTACGGGAACTTTTTTCTTTGCAACCCCTCTTGCCCCCCTATTTTTAGCACTCACTTACTTTGATGTTTTCCTTTCAATGCTTTGTAACAACAATTTAGTATTCACTGTTTTGAAAAATAAATCATAGTCTTGAAAGTCTTCTTTCAAGACCCATATGGATGTGTTCCTGTGTGACCTGTGCTAGATTCTATGGACCTGCACTGGCAGGGGGGTTGGACTCAATGACCTTCGGAGCTCCCTTATAACCCCTAACATCAGGTGATCCTGTGGTATAGCTGATAAAATGTCTAAGGAATTTTTCTTTCTGTTTCTTATGAAAACATTTTGTATTGTAGGCAATATCTAAACATTTTTTTTTATTTTTCAAAAGCAAGTGTAAAGATTTAAGTCCTTTTGTACCTGATTCAAAAATCTTGTTTAGCATATACTCTTCTTCTGTTGTTTACCCAAATAAAATATTGAAAATTGGATTATAGTTTAGAAATTGTACATGCATTTTTAAAGTTCTACCTCCTTTTCTTTAAAACAAACATTTGAAATATTTGTGCATATGTATATATATATTTCAAGTTAAAGTGATTGAAAAGCAAAGTTACATCCGAAAGCAAGGATGTATATCACAAGACCTTTCAAAGACTTTTGAACAAGTCACATTCAGTAATGGAGCTAAAAAAGGAATTGTATCAGGTAGCATTGGAAGATGAAAATGTTTTGCTTATGAATTTTGTTTTAAAAATAGATTCCCTGTTCTCAAGTTCTGTGATATGCTCTGTTCTGTTGCTTTGTATATCTAAATAGGGTTGACTTTCTAATGAAGTATGAGGGAAAGTCATACTTCTTTAATGGATTCTGTAAGCTTGTGTCAGCTTCTTCTTGTCCAACAAATACTTGGTATTTCCAGTATTGCCTAATCATTTGGTCAAAATCACTTTCCAAATACTTCTAAATAAAACTTTTAAGTAAGTAATGTATGCTTACTTGCAGTCACAAGTGGCAGACAATCAAAACATACAGACCTTGATTTTTTTCAAAATTAATCTCATTCATAAACTGGTTTTCAAAGGAATTCTGCATAGTGCATAGGTTCACCTAGCCTGTTTGTTGTAGTAGATGCTGAGGGAGTGTGTCCTTGTGAAAATATAGAATCTATTATATAAATAAATGGAAATTGTGGTCTTTTGAAACCAGCTGCATCTCTTGAGCATACTAGAATATATGGATTAGAACATTTTTGCAATTTATTAGAATGCTAAGTAAAACCACAAAGATCTAATCCAATTCACAAATATCTTTTCCTCAGAAAGGACTTGAGAAACAAGGTAATGATACCTACTTCTGCTATTCAGACAGGCCAAATCAGTACAAATCAGCAACTGAGATGAAAACAAAAGTTTGTCCTTACCATCTGTGGGTCAAACATGCTTAATTGTGTATTTTTGTTAAATTGCATTGTTAGACATGTCTCCATGGCCAACAGGAAATTTGTATCCAAATGCAATGTGCCAATATGACTAGCAATTGCAACATGGCAAGAAAAGAAACCAGTTAAATACCTTCTGACTTTATGAAAATACATAAGCCTGCTAACATGAGCCTGAAAAGTCACCAGTCTTTTGTCACTGGGTAGATACAGGTCTCAGTTAATTTTACTTTCCTTTTCTTGTCTCTCAAGCCTGTCCTTCTAATTGTCCATTTCCTATATTTTTTTAGTACTGAAGATTTAATAAATATTCTGAAAAGTACTTGTTATATTTGAGCATTAGAATCAATGAGGTTGGAAAAGACCTCAAAGATCATTAAGTCCAACCTGTCACCCAAGACCTCATGACTACTAGATCATGACACCAAGTGCCATGTCCAATCCCCTCTTGAACACCTCCAGGGACGGCGACTCCACCACCTCCCTGGGCAGCCCATTCCAATGCCTAACAACTCTGTCAGTGAAGAACTTTCTCCTCACGTCAAGCCTGAACTTCCCCTGGTGCAGCTTGAGACTTTGTCCTCTTGTTCTGGTGCTGATTGCCTGGGAGAAGACACCAACCCCCACCTGGCTACAACTACCCTTCAGGTAGTTGTAGACAGCAATAAGGTCTGCCCTGAGCCTCCTCTTCTCCAGGCTAAACAATCCCAGCTCCCTCAGCCTCTCCTCATAGGGCTTGTGCTCGAGTCCTCCGGCCTGTAGCACTGCATGGGATTGTTTTGGCCAAAGTGCAGCACCAGGCACTTGGACTTGTTGAATGGCATCCTGTTGGACTGCCCATCTGTCCAGCTGGGCAAGATCCCTCTGTAGAACCCTTCTACTCTCTTACTGATCAACACCTACTCCCAATTTAGTGTCATCTGCAAATTTACTGATGACTGACTCAACCCCCTCATCCAGATGATCAGTGAAGATATTGAGAATGGGGCCCAGCACTGATCCCTGGGGGACACCACAAGCATTGAAGAAAAGGAGAATTGAAAGCTTAAATAATCCTTACAAAAATTGAAAGCTGGACATTTTTAATTTATCTAGTAAAGATTCCCTGAAAGCAGAAGTCACTCAAGCTCATATACTTCAGGTGAAGATGAGTGATGATTTAAAGGTAGCTACAGTGCTTTTGCAGCAGATGCATGTAGCAGCATACAATCCCTTAGTGTTTCAATACATATTTCCTTACATCAGAGACACTGTTTTCAGATTTCCATTGGCAGAATACTGACTCTCTCTCAGATAATAACAATAGAATTTTAAATTTGGAGTTTCAAGATGAGGTCTACACAGTCTCTGTCTTAAACAGAAATCCTTAGAATAGGCTCTAGAATTGAACCTTTTTTCCTCCTCTCTTGGGAGGAATACAGTCAAATAATTTCTGATTTCTGACAAGTTTCTAACTGCCCTTCATATTCATTTTATTATTTTATGTTTTCCTGGTATAAAAGGCAAAAGACTTCTATTTTCAGAGACAATTTTTCATGCTCTAATAGGGTATAGATCTCTCAAAGGCAACAAATGCAAAAGTGGTATTAATACTAGTAATGAGTGAAAGTTTTCATAACCAACTGAAAATATAACAGAATTTTCAAATGCAAAAATGCAGTAGTAACTTCCAAAGAGGTGCTTATGTATGGCATGATCCATGGCCTAGTACAATGTTTTGTACTGTTCTCCATTTCTTTTCAGAGACCAAACTGTTCTAAATATGTGTGTAAAGCCTTTTATTTTTCCACTTCATATTTTTTTCACTTTCAGTTAGGGAAAGAAATACAAGCACAAAAATTAGAACTGTGTTCCTCTGCTACTGAAAGCAGAGCAGTAATCAGATGAAAAAAGAAACTCAGAAGGAAACACAGAAGGAAATGATTCATTGTCCCCATCAGGCTACAGTTCAAATGAGTGACAGATTTTGAAAGGGATGTGGCACAACACCCATTTTCTATGGTGTTCTCACTGCAGCTGGTAGTGGGAATGTCCTCATCTGTTTACAATTCGCTTTCACTGCTAAGATTGCTGTAAATTGGCTATAAGAATGTAGTAAGCTACCTCCTTTTGACATATTTGCTATGCCACACAGTTATGCAAGTTCACTACTTTCCTATCCACAGAAGTCATACAAAAATCTTTTTATTTCTTTAGCCAGTATTTTCTTTGTTATATACTTAGGAAACTTTTATGTATATAGCTTACAATTTATTTTACTCAGAGTGAGAGAGAAATATCCACCCTCATCTTATCTTTTGAAGTCACTGAATCAGATAAACAAGGAAGATAAACTTGAACATAGAAGACTTCACCTCAAAATGAGGAGAAACTTCTGTACAATGATAGCGATAGAGCACTGGAACAGGCTGCCCAGAGAGGTTGTGGAGTCTCTTTCTCTGGAGACATTCAAAACAGACCTGGATTCATTCCCGTTTGGACTACCCAGGTGATCCTTCTTTGGTAGCGGGGTTGGACCTGGTGATCTCTTGAGGTTCCTCCAACCTCTAATATACAGTGATATTGTGAATGCATTAATCCTTTAAAAAGATAATTATGTTACCAAGAAAGATACACAGGAATGTCTTAGAAAAGAAAAATAAATTATCCTCTCAGTGGAAATAATAATGAATATTATTACTTCCAAATAAAGACAATAACAAAGTATTTAATTTATTTCTATAATAATTTTAATAGTACAGGAAAATTCTATAGAGTTGTATAATTCTTAATCCACTTCCAAAATGCTCTCTTTCCTCCTCAAAAACAAACCACCCACTTTCATTTTTCAGAAGTTACCCATCAACAGAGTGAACTGAAAATGATGTGACTTGCTTCATATTTAAATGTTTCTTTTAAAACTTTAAAATCGTGGTTGTGATTAGGTAAGTATGTAAACATATTTTTTTATAGGGACAACTGTTCCTGTAATACAAGATGCTATGAGAAGGCTGCTGAAAGAGCATTATTACAAGTAAGTTATCTATCACTTCTTATGAGACGGACATTTCCTATAGAGACTCTGGAATCAAGCCTGGGACAATTATATGTAGTTCCACTACACATTTCAGTGGAATATAACAAGTTTACTACTAGAGCAATCAACACTGCAAATTTCCCCTAGGTCCTTCCAGATTTAAAGCTAGACAGGATAAATATTTAAAAGCTAGTATGTCTAGTGAATGTCGTTGCTGAAATAGGCAAAAGAAACTCAAGAGCAATATATTAATATGCTTATAAAATCAAGTAGATTTATAAAGTGAGAATAACATTATACTAAAAAAACATAATTGTACATTCCTCATGGCATATTTACTACAAAAAGACAAGTAAATGAAGAACAAATTTCAATGTAAAACTGATTAATCTGCTAAAAGTGTATCAGGAATATTTTTTATCAGTTCTTGTGCTCCATATTTTCCTTGCAGAATTTTGTGGGGGTTTTTTGTTTACGGGTTTTTTTTGGCATGGTGGTGGGTGGGGTGGAGTGGGGTTTGTTTGTTTGGGATTTATTGGGGTTTTGGATGTGAGGTATGCTTTTTGGGGTTGGGATTTTGGGCTTGGGGTTTTCTGTTTGTTTTGTTTTGGGGTTTTATTTGGTATTTTATGGTTTTGTGGGGTGTTGTTTTGTTTTGTTTTGAGGGGAGAGCACAAGGTTTACAATATGGCATCTTACCTGTAGGTTTAACATAGCAAATGAATACTTTTAAGGAAAAGTACATGTAAACTGCTTAGAAGACTTAGAAAAATGAACAGAAGAGTGAAAATAAAATCATGTGTACATTTATGTTTAAAGAGATTAAAGGGTTTTCAGCCTGACCATTGGACCAATAAATTCTATTTTAATAAAGCAAAGCTGTGGATTGCCCACTAGAGTAAATAATAGTTTCACGATGACACACATCTGTGATATGGAGAAAGGTAAGAATACAAATCTCAGTATTATATGTATCAAGTGATTCAAGCAGGGATATTAACTTATTTGTTTTGAATTTCTCACACTTGAGAAATATAGTATCTAGGTCTGAAATATGTGTTCCTACACAACAATTAGTTTCAGAATCCTCCCTCTTTTGTCCAAAATATGGAAGATGACAATAGATATCAAATTCTTTGGGAGCATAAATATGGTTATAGACATACTTTACAGACAATCTTTCACATACATTAGAAATACCAAATTGCTATTTTAGGTTGTCTGACTCACACATCATAGTGAAAGGTTGATTGTTAAAAGCTTTTTATTTTCCCCATTTGGTCTATTAAGATAGAAAGTTGCTGCTGCTGCTTTTTTTTATTAGTATTAATTATTATTCTTATTTTATTCAATTTCTATATAAATATTCTGATTTGATTTTTTTTTATTTTTTTTTTTTTAAGGAAGGCTTTCTTGATATTTTGTAACTTAGAGCTGTAATTTTTAGGCAAATCCATGGAGTATCATTATAGATTTATAATATTAACTGTTGTTGTCATCTAGCCTGTATAAGAATGATGAAATGTATATCAACAGAACAATGCAGAGAGCTGTACTACTACTTCTGTTTTGTCTTTGTCTCCTTACATAAGATGCCATATATATGCAGAACTCACACTAGCTCTTATAATGTGGGGCACCTGATACTATCTTAAATTATTATTCTCCTGAGATATACTGATCTTGTGAATAGATGAATAGAGGGAAAATGGGGTAGCACATCCAAATTTACATGTTGCAATTTCTTTGAGTCCAAGATTCTTACCCTCAGTTAAGGTATTCCTGAACTTCACTGATCTGTAAACTAGACTGTTTGGTTTTAGTGTTGTTTTGGGGGTTGGCTTTATTTATTTATTTGTTTGTTTATTTGTTTGTTTGTTTATAGTTCTGTTTGCCTTTCTCCCTTCCTTCCATGAAAATGTAAATCAATGCAAAACTGACAAGCTTTTCATGTTATTGTTAGAAAACTTAGAAGTAATTCTGCTGAGTCAGTGGCATAACATTGAAATAAAACTACAGTGGGTTCAGAATCAGGCTGTATCCAGAATATCAGACTGTAGCCTACAACTAAAGCACTTTTCTACCCCCTGAGTATCTCTGGCAGCTGTCCATGTTTGGTGCTTTTCAATCAGCATCAGCAAATGTAACCACTTAAACTTGATCCTGCTGTCCAGATTAGTTAGATGGATAAAAGGCAGTAGAGATCTGTATTAATCCATGTGGGACACATTTAATGCTTTCCTCAGAGTGGACATGGTTTCTTTTACTAGCATTATCTGTTTTCTGTTCCATACACTAGTTCTTTATCTGTTTCTATGTCTCATAAAGAATACTTGCAAGCTTCTATCTTAAGCAGGTAGCAATTATGTAAAATTAAGCACAGACTGTTGAAAATTCAAAAAATATGCCCCTTCCTACATGACAACATAACTAGACCTGTAGGTAAAAATGCAAATATTTTTCAAAGCCTTTTTTCAGTCCACTATGAAATATTTTTTTTCATCTTCTTCCTTCAAAACACTGCTGTTTGAACACCCTAAATGGACAGAATTTCTCTGGTTTATATTTTGATCATGAGTTCAACCTTGCAGTTAAATTTTTTTCCCAGCAGTCTGACCATACTTATCATCAGTACCATTGACCAGGGATAGCTATTTGAACAGAGAGCACAGGATGCTCAGAAGCAATCCACAGAATCCACAGTATCAGCATGGCTGTAAAAGACCTCATCAAGTCTAACTATTATCTAACTCTACCAGGGCAACTACTACACCATATCCTTGAGCACCATATCTAAACAGCTTTTAAATACATCCAGGGATGATGATTCAATAATTTCCCTGAGCAGCTTGTTCCAGTCTTTGGTAACCCTTTCAATACAGAAGCTTTTCCTAATTTTGAACTTAAACTGTCCCTGGTATAACCTGATTCCATTTCCTCTTGTATTGTCAGTTGTGACTTGTTGTAAGAAACCAGGACCCACCTCTCCATAACTTCCTTTCAGGTAGTTGTAGAAAGCAATAAGGTTTCCACT
Organism: Melanerpes formicivorus; assembly: GCF_026170545.1. Classification (NCBI taxonomy): domain Eukaryota; kingdom Metazoa; phylum Chordata; class Aves; order Piciformes; family Picidae; genus Melanerpes; species Melanerpes formicivorus. Next base: position 3,147,934 of record NW_027142369.1, read on the forward strand.
CAGGTTCCTTTTCTTCACACTGAACAGTTCCAGATCCCTCAGCCACTTCTCATAAGACTTATTGTCAAGACCCTTCACCAGCTTCACTGCCCTTCTCTGGACCCTCTGCAGCACCTAAATGTCTCAACCCCCACCCCTCCCCCCAAAAAAAAACCAAAAACCACCCTCATTGATAGCTCAAGGAATAAGCTGTACCTTGAAGACAAGTATACTTTCTCATGGTATGAATCAGTTGCATGCATCCTTTTGCTATTAAATATAATTTTGTCATGCATTCACACTACTTTGTTCCCTTTAAAGATGTACTTAGTATCAGAGGAAAAAGAAAAGTAGATTTAAATCTTTCACAGATGTAGCGACACTTTGACCAAGGCAGTGCAATGAAAGCAGAAAGTTTGATTCATTTTCAGCACACATTTCCAGAAAATTAAGAAGCATTTGGGATTCCATTTTGGATATCTCCTTAACATTTCTTTTATTTATTTAAAATCTCTTAAAAGAAAGAACATGTCTCCATATGTAACTTCAATGGATGTTCAATACAATTATTACAGCTACTACAATTAGACATATGAGTAATGTTTACGCGCTGTTTAATTATTTACTCTTAAGTAATATTTATATTCAAATTATTGGTTGATCTTACAAAATTGATCATGTTATATACATATATAAATTGTTTCTTATTTTTAAAATCTTTTATGGAAGTATTTAAGGCTTGAACCATTTGATCCTTTCACAGTTGATCTAAATTCTGATTAGAATACTGCTGGCTTAGACATAATATATTTTTTTTTCAAAGAAAAGGTTTAGTTCGAACATAAACTTGTCTGGGTAAAAACTCTAAGAAGTAAGGGAGTTGTAATATATTTGGTCTCAAATCAAAGAAACTTCCAGACATCTGTTTTAATCAGCCATTGGTCTTGGTATTTTTTGACTGGAAAATTGTGATTAATATTCAATGTGAGTTAGCATGAGAATCCTAAATCAGCATTCATCAGGAAACAGTAGTAGAATATAGGAAGACTCTTCTGGAAAGAATTAACTTGCCACTCTTCAGCAGCCCAGGGAGAATACTATTTTTTATTTCAGAAAGATTCTGTGGACTACTTTTCATTGAAGCAAAAACCCAGAAGGAAGGTTGTGGTTTTATTGCAGACTCAATTTAAAATGTGGTCAGAAAAATTAAACTGAGTAGGCAGTCCTGATGTTTTTTATACCCAAAGGACACACAAGATCCACTACTTATTCACATCTTTGAGATATACATACATGTACACATGGACATAAATGCACACAAACATAACTATATATTCCACATGTGACTGCACTGAGGAATGAAAGAAGGAATACATGCTCATGAGAACTACATCTAGGGCTTTCTCCAAAATGAAATATTTTCAGAAAGCTGACATTGTTGGGATGTGGGGTAAGGGTTGAGCAAACAGTATCGAGAGAGAAGTGCTTGCTGACAGGTTGACAAAAGTACATGTAGCCTTTCCTTTTACAAGGGAGAGGTTAGGCACTACACCACCACAGCAGACAAGACCTTGGGGTATTACACAGCTATCCATTTGCAGCTTTCACAGTGATGAATGAGGTTTTAGCAGATGCCTTGCAGAGAACTGGAGAGAGAGACAGAGAAGAAGAAAAGAGACTCTGTCTGCCCTCTCCCCCTTCAAATTAGGTGAGGCAGGTGATTAAAAGATAAAGGTTTGGGCCATCTAATGAAACCCATGTGTTCTTGCTCTATGCTGTCAACTGAGAGAAGCTCTCAGAAGCTCAAAGAACATGAAGAGTTGGTTTAATCAGCACTTAAGTAGAAATATTCTTGTAAAAGCACTCAAAGGGCTCTGATGAAAATACTATTCATTATGGAATTGAAGATTTGTGGATATAACTTACTTAACTGACTAACTTACCCACCTGACTGAGAAGAGCAAGAGGATGATGCCCTTTATACACAGGAGAGGCCTTGAATTCACATGCCCTATTTTTCAGGAGGGACTTCACCCCTATAGCCCTTGAAGGGATAACACAGAAGAGCACAAGCTATCCAGGAGGTCCTTGGAATGTTTTAATGACAACTTCCTTTTCCAAATGGTTGAGGAACCAATGAGGAAAGGTGATATGCCTGATCTTTTTTTCACCACCAAGGAGGGCAGCCTGGAGTGATCACAAAAGGGTGGAGCTCAGTTTTTTTAGGACAACAAGGATAGTGAGAAGCAATCTTACTAGCCTTGACTTAAAAAAGCAGACTTAGGACTCTTCAGAGAACTACTAGGGAGTGTACCATGGGATGAAGCCCATGCAAAAGGAGAAGGTGATTTGTGTCAACCAACATGGCCACTGTCAGATTGGGCCTGAAAAATTGGTGGCTTTTCATGATAGGCTAACAGCATTGATGGACCAGGTAAGAGCTCCCTAGATCAGGGCCATCCCAAGCAAAAATACAGGCTGTGAGGAGAATGGATTGAGAGCACTCCTGAGGATAAGAACTTGGGGATACTGGTTGACAAGAAGCTCAACTTGTGTGCTTGCAACCCAGAAAGTCGTCTGTATCCCAGGCTGCATCAAAAGAAGCATGGCCAGCAGGACGAAAGAGATTATTCTCCTACTCTACCCTACCCTTGTGAGACTGCACCTGGAGTCCTACATCTAGGTCTGCAGCTCCCAACAAAAGAAGGACCTGGAACAGTTACAGCAGGTTCACAGGAGGGCCACAAAGATGATCAAGGGGCAAGAACACCTCTCCCATGAAGATGGGCTGAGAGACTTGGGGTTGTTCAGCCTGGAGAAGAGAAGGCTCTGGGGTGACCTTAGAGCAGCATTCCAGTATTTGAAGGGGCCCTGCAGGACAGCAGGAGAGGGACCTTTTACAAAAGTATGTAGTAACAGGAAGAGGAGTAATGGCTTCAACCTGGAAGAATCTAGATTTATATTAGATGTTTGATGGAAATTCTTCACTCTGAGGGTGACAAGGCACCAGATCCAGCTGCCCAGAGAGGTTGTGGAGGCTCCAATCCTGAAAGTGCTCAAAGCCAGGTTTCAGAGGGACTTGAGTAATGTGGTCTAGTAGGGATCACCCTGCCCGTTGCAGAAGGTTTGGAGCTAGATGATCTTTAAAGTCCCTTTAAAACCAAACCATTCTATGATAACCAGAATGAAACCTTAACAAAAATATACATTTTTTTTAAAGGAAAAGAAATTAAAAAATCATGGCTTAGGGAAACAGTTAAGTTTAGTCAGTGTAAAGTTCTATTTTTACTGGGGTGCAAATGGGTAAACTTCAGCATCTTTCCAGGTGAAATGGCTGCTTTTGCATGTACCTGTGTGAATGATAGGCAAATGAGACATGGCCATGCTGATGATGGGATTGAGGGCACCATCAGCAAGTTTGCAGACACCAAACTGAGCTGGAGTGTTGATCTCCTTAAGGGTGTGAAGGCACTGCAGAGAGATCTGGACAGGTGAAATTGATGGGCTGAGGTTAAAGGAATGCCAGGTCCTGCACTTTGGACACAACAACCCCAAACAACATTACAGGCTTGGGGAAGAGTGGCTGAAAATCAGCCTGGTGGAAAAGGAGCTGGGGTGCTGGTGGATGGACATCTGAACATGAGCCAGCAGTGTGCCCAGATGGCCAAGAAGGCCAACAACACCCTGGCCTGTATCAAAACCTTGTGTCCAGCAGGAGTAGGGAGGTGATTGTGCTCATGTACTTGACCCTGGTGAGGCCAAAGCTTGATTACTGTGTGCACAGTTCAACAGGTCCTGGAGCACGTCCAGAGAAAAGCAACGAGGATGGCTACAGATTTGGAGGGTATGTCATATAAGGGGTGGCTGAGGGAGCTGTGGTTGTTTAGCCTGGAGAAGTGAAGCTAAAGGGAGATGTTATTGCTCTCTACAACTACTTAAAAGGAAATTGTAGTGAAGCTGGTCTTGGTCTCTTCTCCCAAGTAACTGGCAATAGGACAACAAGAAATGGGTTTAAGTTGTGCCAGGGCAGGTTTAGATTGGACATTAAGAAAAATTGTTTACTGAGTGAGCAGTGAGGCATTGGAACAGGCTGCCCAAGGAGGTTGTGGAGTCATCATCCCTGGAGGTATTTGAGAAGTGTGTAGATGTGGCATATCAGGATACGGTTTAGTGGTCATAGTATTTTGGTTATGGTTGGACTTGGTGATATTAAAGGCCTTTTTTCAACCTTAATGATTCTATGATTTGATGATTTCCAACAACTGTAGTGGAAGACTGCCTGTTATTGCAGCACAGTTTTGGCTGTCTTGCACCTCTTTTTATTGTATTACTTTTAAAAAGCATTGCTGGTATATCAATCAGAGTCAGTCAATAAAATTCAGTAATATTTTGGGTTGAACAAAATTTTCATAATTGAATCTATTTATGGAGACAGTATATGGCCATTCCTCCTAACTTCCCTCTAATTTCCTATGCAAATACTGCCAGGCTTACTCAAGGCCATAGGATTTAGTTACTCATTTGACTGAAAAGCATGTCAATGCAAATTTGGGCTGATAAGCCAACATGCAAATCTCCAGGGCTTCAGTAAGTTATAATTCAGCCACAGTATTAACAAAACAAGATAGCAATTATGCAGAGAATCAGCTGAAAGGTTATTTTTAATTTTAAATTTCTGCCTCTGTACAGCTGGGTGTTGGAAGTAAAAAGCAATACAGGGCATGCTTCCCCATTAGCCAGGCCTTTGGAAAACAGGCAACATTCTGTACTGTGCACTACTCTGTGTACATTTCACAGTAAATTTATCAGAATTAGCCCTGAAAGCAAATGGTTTTCTGGTATGGTGGAATGTTCATTTCAACATTAGTATATCAAATACTTTTGACTCTGACAAAGACAGGCAAATTAGTGCTGACTGTATAAATGCAGGGTTATGTGCAGACTTGGGGATGTTGAAAGGGCTCTGCTGATCACCATTAGTCCTCAACTCCCATACTGTTTTGCTCTGACTAGGTCCTCTACCATGAAGTCAGATCAGCTGAATTCTCAGCTTTCTCATTCTTGACTGTTTAACTGCTCATATAATGCCTTTGTAGATGCCCTCTAATAGATCTGTATGCAGTAAAGACTATATGTACTCCCATTTGACCTAGATAAAGGCATTCTTCCTCCTTACTAGGGGCTCCTCAGCCACCCCCTTACCACTAAGAGCTAGTACTGTTCCTGGGAATACACCAGCCTCTATACAACACTCTAGTAGAGCCTCTGGAAGAGTATAAAGATACTGTTACTAAAAAGGCTGCTGTCAGGTACCTGAAGGCACCCTCAAACCTGGCTGTTTCGGTCTGACCTCTCCTGGGGCTTCCCCACCTTGCCTAGGACACCATGTCAGACCTCTGGGGTCACCCGTCTCTGCCTCAGCAACACCTCAGTAGGATTGATCTCCAGTTCCCCACAGAACTGTCTGGTCCAACTATGGGCCCACAGCATTTCTGTGGGGAGCCCATGGAAGCAGGGCCCCTTCGTCTCCCCACAATCGTGGCCTTCAGACCAACCTCATCTCCAAAGAGATGTCCAGTCTCTGGGGCTGGAACAGTCCTCCATGCCCTTAGCTGCCTTACTTTGGGTCAGCCCTCAATGCCCTTGGCTACCTTACTCCAGCTGGGGCAGTGGGATGGGTCTGTGCTTCCATGCCATGCTCTGCCCTGCTCTGCCCTGACACCCTGAAGGAGGACCCTATGGAAGCCCACAGGGAATTGCTGATATTTACAGTGCCCTGGCAGTGACATGAACACATGGTAAGCATCTTAGTGAGGTAACTGAGAAGATGCAGGCAGTAAACTTAAACACTGGAAACTGCTTGACTGTACCAATGAATTGGTAGGCTGTTCCTTGCCAAAGTTTTGGCCCAAGACAGTTAGCACTCTCTGATACATAGTCTGGTTTTCAGCCATTCCCAGCAGATGGTCTGTATTTTTTCACCCTTTTCCAAAGTAGGAGAGTGCATAATTAAATGGATACTAGCTCAATATGGTCACTTTGGATCTCAGGTCAGAGAAAATTCCAACTCATGCATAAGTTACTAGCGTAAATGTAGCCAAGATAAACTCTACATTCATATTTTGGGCTCAATTCAATTTCCTGGAACTCTAGTTACCTAATTCCAGTGGAGATAACTTGAGGAGTATCCACCCTGAGCCCTCGCTGCTACCAGTGAAAGCCTTGAGTCACCAATAACTTTCCCTTATGTGAGTCAGTCCACATGAGTGTCTTATGGATCCTGAGACATTTGATAATACATAACCAATTGAATTAAGATCATTGTTCTTACAAGCCCAACCTATTTAACAGCCCTACAACACACAAGTTCCTGTAACATTGCAGCTTTGGGGAAATTTGACAGCTAATTTTAGTTTGAGAAGGTCTATCACAGCTACAGTTCATCTGCTGAGCAACAATGTTGATCAGCATCTCTGTGTAAAAAAAAACCAGCAAAACAAAAATCAAAAGAGGAGCTACCATCAGTGGAAATGTTTCAAATAAATCCCACTTAATGTAAAATTAAGAGGTTTTGATGGTGCATATTATAATTACCGTTTTCAGTTCTTCTCTTTGTCTACTTCGTCCCAGCATGTTTATTTTATATTGCAGGACACATAAAACGGTCATTTTTACACACACATGTGGGATTCATGGAATCATAGAATCACAGAGTCACAGAACTGTTTGGAATAGTTTAGAAGAGACCTTTGACATTACCAAGTCCAACTCCTAGCCTTGAGTTTGCAATCCCAACACTACTTCTAAACCACCACAATGTCCTTTTAGTGAGGGGCCCATAACTGAACGCAGTACTCACAGTGGTTTCACCACTGTTGAGTAGAGGGTGACAATCTCTTCGCTACTCCTGCTGGCCACACTATTACTGATATAGGCCATGATGTTTTGGCTTTCTTGGCCACCTGAGCACACTGCTGGCTCATATTCAGCCAGCTGTAAATCCTGGTAGAATCACAGAACATACCTAGGTCCTACTCTGTTGGGCTGCTCTTCAGCCTGCCCTCTTCCCCACTCTTCCCCAAATCTGCAGCATTACGTGGGGTTATTGTGACCCCAGTGCAGCATGTGACACTTAACCTTGTTGAATCTCACACCGTTGGCCTCAACCCATCTATGCAGCCTGTCCATATCTCTGCAGAGTCTTCCTGCCCTCCACCACACCCACCCATCTTGGTGTCATCTGCAAAGTTATTGAGGGTGCACTCAATCCCCTTTTCCAAATAACTGATGAACAGCACATGTACCAGCACTAAGCTATGGGGAAATTCAAAGCCTTGTGAAATCAGTTGTGTACTTTTCTTAATTTCCCAGAAGAATTAGGGAAGTAATGTGGCAGTGGGTGTCTCACATATTCATATGGAAAGTATCACTATGCAAAAATAGTCAGTTTTGCTTTAACTGGACAACTTTGTCTACATTTTGTATGAATTTGCATGCTCATGACTGCACATTTTAATTGCTCTAAAAATGCCTGAAGCCAGAGGCAGACACTTCAAATTACATCAAAATAAATGAATGAATATCAGTAGTAATGTTCATTGCCTCTGCTGGATACGCAGACTGGCAAAATACGCTCAATATAATCTACATGTTTGAACAACATACCTTTAAACCATTAAATAGAATGAAAATTAGCTTTCAAATTACAAAGCCTGGATTCAAAGTGATTTCAAGAGTTTGCTACAGCTAACAAATATGAATAGGAGAAGCAAAATAAGAGATAAGTTATAAAGGACTATTTGCAGACCTAGAGGATCTGGTTACTGTCGTGAGCTCTTCACCTACATCATGCTGGATGCTATCCTACAATTCACAGCTCCTTTATTTGAGCTATTTACATACTATAATAACAAGTGTTTTTATTATTTCCTTCAGCTCCTTATAGATGGACTGACAGAATCTGAAGTCAGACTGAAACTACACCATTCCTGTAAGCTCAGCAATGGTGTTTTGTCCAGCTACACCAGAAGTATATGTTTTCCGTCTGGATTTCAGGTAAGTTTCTGAGTATTCAGAGGCAGCAGAAAATAAAAAAAAGAAAAGCAAACAAACAAAAAAAAAACCCCAGCAACAACTTTTGAGAACACACTGCCACTGATCACAGATCAAAATATTTTGTAATAATTGCATTGGTTATTTCTTCTTCCCCTGCTCCATCCCTCTTCATGATCCTGTTACTGAAAGAGGTTAATGACATTACATTTGTGACCGCCATATCATTTTACTGAAACATTCATATCCTCTTTTTTTCCTTTGAAGGACAAAATACTGAAGTGATCTCTCATTTTTTTGGTTGGTTTGTTTCCAAAGGGTAAATCAATGTGTCACTTCCAATACTTCCAATGTGTCCATCCATTCTTTTAGTGTGTCCATCCAGCATTTCCATCTGGCAATTTCAGACAGAAATTCAGCAACATAAAGACAAGTGCCATTAGGCTGCAAGTGGCAGGACTGGGAAATTTCTTCCCTTTGTTGTTTTTTCATTTGATCTTTTTCTTTCTGCACCATGTTTATACAAAAATAACTTGTAGGTGTTTTTCCTCTTTCAAAAACAAACAAATCCAAACTCTAACACAAAATGCTGAACAGATCATTAACAAGTTACATTTCATGTGCTTACTCAGACTGTTCAAATCAGAGAACAGAGCTGAGAAAGGGCAGGGGATGAAAAGGGAAAACTGAGAGTGCTTGCAACCTTAAGGGTTGTCACACTTAACAATTGCAGAGACAATGTTCATAAAACGTAAAAACATTCCTGCAGTGTCAAACCTTGGCAGGGCCATAAGAAAACAGTATAATCTTGTTTTCCATTTATGCTGGGTAGCTGACATTTCTGTCTCACTCTGTCATCAGGTAATCACTAAGAGAGCCTGGCATTTTACAAAATTTGGTAAACGAATGAGGGCTTTGGAGAGTTTTTTACCTTTTAATTTTTTTCCAATAGAAACCTGCTATCAGATGTGACTGAGAAATTACCTTTGCATACACATACCTACACAGGAATTTTTGGTCCTGTAACTACTATAGCTAATTTAAATTCACACTCTGCACATGTATATATGTGTATGATAAAGCATATTTTTGATGTCACACATGTGTATTATAATCAGGGTAAGATTGTGAGCTTTTACTTATAGGCTTGAGCAAGATAATGGGAGTTGGACTTGCCCTTCTGTGTAGGAACTATCTATTTAGCAGGACACAAAACCAGAGGCAAAGTACTTCTGTTGGGCTAGCCATGAGAGCAGTGAGTATGTAGATGCAATATCCAATGGTCAAAGCATTGGAATTAACCTGAGTTCAAGCAAGTTAAGATGAAATTCCTGAAAGAACTGAGAAAGTACCACCTAGACAGAATTTCAGTCCTTATGCATTAGCAACATAGGAGCAGGGTTTAAAACTCCCTCTCATGTATGCACTCACTCTAAATCTATGGATGTCTACTGTTTGACAGAAATTATACAAGTGTCTAAAACACTATTTCTGTGTTTATGAATAAATATCTCCTCTGGAACAGAAAAAAGATACTTCCTAAACTCAGATCTCATTATGGTCAGATAAGGTGTCTCGCCACATGAGACAAGGCTGACTAATTCACAGATTCTATAGAACAATTGCATCTACTACTGCTAGAAAAAAATAATACTTTCCCTTTTGTTCTCTTGTTGCTTTGGTATATTAATGTTGTGGTTAGATATATTACACAGAACCACAAAATGACTGATTTTGGAATGAATCTCTGGAGATTGTGTAATCAATCCCCTCATACTCGAAGCAGTGCCAGGTGCAGAATGTTGTTCAGGGCCATGTCCAGTTGAATTTTCAATATCTCCAGGACAAAGATTCCATAATCTTTCTGACTGATGTGTGCTAGAGTTTAATCACCCTTGCAGCAAAGACAAAAACGCTTAAAAAGCTGAAACAATTTTTCAAAAACTGCCTCAGTTCCTCAGTCATATTCTTGGCCCTTGGCTGGAGTCTCCAATATTCTAGATGTGCAGTCCTCTACGATCTGAAAAACACAGAGATTAACAGGTTCAATTCTTTTGTTACATATTTACATCATTTGAGCCTCATATAGCTAAAGTGTTGTTTACTTCTGTGTGAGTTGCAGGTGTTGAGGAGATTTCAGGATTTTGGCCTGTCTGCAGTATTTTCATCCACAAGGCAAGTAATTCTGTGTGACTGAATCATCTCTTTTTTGTTGAATAATGCAACTCAACAGTACACATCTCTCTGATAAGAAACACATTTTTTTCCAGGTTTGTAATGGAAGAGTCATTTCTAAACAGAAGCCTGGATTTAATCGCACTAAAAATGATTTTTGTATTGCACTGTACACATGGACTTCCAAATGAAGAATAAATAGTACAGGATGTTCACCACTAGCAAATGGGCAAGATTTTGATTGTTTTACAGATTGCTTGGAAAGCGTAGATCAATGCAACATTTAAAGATTAATCATTCTCCACTCATAAAGCTTTGAGTTTGACTATGTCTGGATTCATCCTAGACTGAAACCATTAACACATGTACACTTATATGATTAAGTTCTTAATTAAGGCCTTAATTAATTGTTAAGAATTACATTGCTCTGTTGAGTGTTTCAGGCAAGATATGTGCTTAAGAATGGATTATCCCTTTTGAGGGTTGAATGTGCAAAAATATTCAGCTTTTTGCTTCTGGTTACTAATTAATTTTCACCCCGACAAATTAGATATCTGGCTGCTTGATTTCTCACCTGGACAAAAGTCTCTGTTTAAAAACATTACTAACAATATCTCCCATTCCCAGTCCTCCTTCTTCCCAAAACAATAACACAAAAAGACTTATCAAGATAAAAATCAATTTCTTGAAATGACTTTTAAATTAAATTAAAGTTAGTGAGAAATTTGATATCAAGAGTTCTAGAGAGCAAAGTCATCACTGAGCAAAATCAATACAGAGTTCTTTACTTCAAGCTTCTGCCCTTATTTAACTCTGCTCTAATATGGAAGACACATTCTTAGGTCAAGATCTGTCACATTCATTTCTTAGCTTCTCAGGTAGGACTTGTCAAAATGGTGCCAGATTATATCAAAGCATATATTCATATACTTAGGAACTGGAAAATTCAGTGAGCTTAGCAAATAATTTTATATAGATCATTAAACAGCTGTCAGAAAGTGACAGTCTGGGGTCACTACTACTCTGGACTGAAAGTAGGACCTTGATCTGCGACAGGTAATAAAAAGCTTCATATTACATTATTACCAAGCTTAGTTGATTTTATGTTTACCCAATGCTCTTTATTATCTGTCACCAAATTTCTAAAATTTACATTATGAATCCTGAGAGGATTAACACCTCTTAGTGTTAGAGGAAAGAGAAAATATAGCCTTTATTATGATAAAAAGACAAGAAAAGAAATAGAATTTACGTAATCACTCTAAATGCTTTCATGCTTTCTTCCTGTGTTTCAACTCTAGGATCTGGCAGAGGACATTTTCACTGATATGTAAGTTTTTATCAGGGGGAGACATAAAGTTCTACTATATAAGCTACAGGAAGTATCCAAGGTAGGCAAAATAAAGAAACTGTCCATGTTTTTTGTTTTTGAAAATGATACAGTCTGGAGAGGAACAAAAAAGGAGGAGAATGATGTGGCCAAAACCAAACTGACACGGGGGAATGACCCTAAGGAATAAGAAGTCATGGACATACCTAAAGCCCTGAACCCCTCATGGCCTCTTTTCACTGCCTCCTCATTGAAAGGAACCCAGATATCTCCCATTCATGCACACAGACCCTGCCACTGCCAGGTATTCCATTTTTTCAAGGTGCTTTCCTCCATAACTGTTACCTAGCCTTTTTTAATCCCTCCTGCCACATCTGTCACTACTTCTATATGACCAGACAAATTAAGTGTATGACTTTGCTCATTCAATTGTAAAAACAAACAAACAAAACAACAACAGACATATAAACTGATTGAAATTAATCTGTAGCAGGCTGATGAGAAAGAAAACATTGAATTGTTTCACTGCAGAAGAAAAATTAAAGACTGAATTAATAGAGTTTTATATTTTTCATATTCATATTTTTTTCTAAAAATTCTTGTGCAGAAAAAATCCAAACATCAAAATATGCAACAGCATAGATGATATTTACTTGACAATAAAAGATAAAATGTACTGGGTAGTTTGGTGCTCTTAGTACTTATAAATAACATAAATCAAGATCTAGGCAACCTGTATGTGTTCTAATGGTTAAAATAAATACAAATTTTAGCCTGGAACCAAAATTTTCTTCTAAGATAACACCTCAGAAATTTTTCTTCATCTCATGTTCCCTGAACTCCTACAGAATCACTCAACGTTAAAGAACCTTCAGGATCGCAGCAGCAAATATGAATCTTGCAATATTGATTTCATGGATAAATTTTCTGTAAATAAAACTAGTTGGCTTGATTTGTAGTTGTATCACTTTTTTAATACCTGTCTTTTAAATTATTTCTCAATATGTATATTGCTCATTCAAAAAATTATAGAATAGCATAGCATAGCATAGCATAGAATAGAATAGAACTAACCAGGTTGGAAAAGACCTTTGAGATCATCAAATCCAAGCTATTACACAACACCATCTTATCAACTAAACCATGGCACCACGTGCCTCACCCAGTCTACAGGGCAGAAGTAAGAAAAAAACACTGAAGAAAATATATGTATTTAAATATTATTGAACCATTAAACAATGACTGTTTGCATTTTCTTTTTCTCAACTGGTAGAACAGACATTAAACTGTGTGAAGTATGTGGGATGATGTTTCCAAGGAAACAGCATCTGAATAAACAAATTGTCGAATTTGAACACACACAACCTGCAAAAATGAGTACATCATGAAAACATGCTATGTTGTTACACAACAATCACTTATGTCACTCATGGTAGAATACTCATCATCCTGAATATGGGTGGCAGAAACTGAGGTCATTATCAGGGGAGCATTTATGTCTTTTCAGAATCCTTGCTGTTTGACAAAGAAATAGATTGGAACCACTGAAAAGCTCAAATGAGAGTTACATCAGCGAGTCACTGTACATATCTCATTCATGTTCTTTCTCACTCACGTAGATGACTGCAGGGAGAGAGTACCTTCTTCAATGCTGCTAGCTCTCAGCAGTTCTAAAGGAGACAACCCAATGGAAGCAAGGTTGTTACGCATCGTGTGTTGTCACATAAAACTCAGCTTTATATACTAAGAGTAAAATTCAAATGCCTTTCCCCAAAAGTTACTGTCATGTTTTGGAATCCCATTATTTTTCAAATAAGTAGACCCATTAAATGTAGATTTCAAAAATGCAGATTCTCTCCATAGTTCTAAGCTGTGGTTCAGGAAAATATGTCAATGTATTTTTACAGCTGCTTTCTCAGTTGAGTTGATGGGTCTTACTAAGGCCTTTGAGCAGTACCGTCAGTGCTGCTGAGAATCTTTCACAATCTAAGCTGGCAACATTGTAGCGTGACAAGTGTTACTCTAAGCTACATCATTATTTATAATGTTAAAGAAAGTCATGCTAACTTTCAATGTGTGATCCACTCTAATTAAGTTGGTCAAAATATCAATAAAGTTAAAAAAATTCCAAGAGTTGGTAGATATTGCTACCAAGGCAGTTTTCCTCATGTGGATAGCTAACCCAAAACTACCTACAAAGGTAAAAGGTTGACTGATAACAAAATTGAGATCTTGTCTGAGACATCATTCACAGTCAGCAACATAAAAGTACCCCAAATAGCTTGTTAAGCTTATTTTGTTCATTTAAGTATCTGTTCTTCAGATTAGGCTGAATTGGCTTTTAATCAGATATACATTCTAAGGTGATGATAACTTGAAAGCAACAGAAAACTTTTCTGAACAGTTCAATCTTCACATAAGAGTTCAAGCTGAGTTTAGTTCACTGCATGAAACCATTTTCTCAAGTCAGAACAAGCCTCTGTTAATAGAAATAAAATACCATCATCTTCATATTAATAAATTTAAAAGTTTGACCTTGCTCACTATCATCTCAGACACATGCAATTTAGATAGATGTGATGAGTGTGTCTGATGGCATCTGATGGTGTATCCAAATATGCAGAATAGCATTACAAGTATTCATTGGAAACATTTTGCTTTTGCATTGCAGGGCTTTGCTCTACATGAAAATTTTTACTTGAATGTTTCTGAGGGAGGCAGGCAGGAGTGCTTTATTGAACAGGATTAGACTGATTGTGGGCAAAGCTCTACTGAACATCATTAAAGTGAACATAATAACAATCTTAAGATGTCATCTAGCATTAAAACATGTTCTATTTTCCTTCTATGGTAAACTGGATGAGGTTAGCGCAAAAGAATCAAGCACAAAAAGAATCCAGGCTTAATGTAGACATATAACAGTTAGAAAAATGTGTGGCCCTATACAAGAAAAGATTCATAACACATTATTTTTTTCCTTAGGTGAAACAAACTGAAATTGGCAACCAATGATAACTCAATACATGGAAGTCCATTGACCTAGTTTTGGAGTGGGCTGATAAGCACCTGTAACATTTATACTGGCTACCTCAAGAGCAACTGCTATGTAAATTCTGATATGGGGACAGTATGATGATGAATTCCTTTCCTTAGAAGCAACAATAATAATAACAACAATCAAATAGCTGGAAAATTTTTTTCTGACTTCTTTAGGCAATTGCTTTCTTCAGCTTTATGCTTATATAAGAAGGAATGTATGATTTTTGCTACAGATGGGACAAAACAAAGAAAATAATTCAATTCCTACTTGTACTTGTAGCTTATTAAATTCTTTGGAACTTAGATTACATTTTTGTGTGTCAATCAAGTAAAATCATTCCTAAATTTAAAAATACATTTCTTTTTTCTTCCCTTCCTACTTTTGCCCACGTAATATTGAAAGTCTGAGTGCCTTTTTATCTTTCCACAGAACAAAGGATACATCTTTATGGCTTTCATCTTTTTTTTTTTTTTTTTTTAAACCTGCTACTTAATATTGTTTTTAAAAGTAAGTTTTTTAAAAAATGATGGTTTGAAATTAAGTTGTTCCATAAAACAATATACCATAAGAGCTGGGGAAAACAAAACAAACCAGAAGAAAACAAAACAAACCAGAACAAAACACAACAACCCACCAGCAAAACAACACCAACACTAAACCAAACCAAGCCAAACAACAAACCAAACAAAAAACACCAAAACCAAAAAGCCCAACAACAACAGCAACAAAACCCCACAACAACAAAACCCACAAAAAATCCCACCCCATATTGATGACTAAAGGAAGGAATTTGGAAGAATATTTCTGACATTTTCATAAGTAGTTTTCCACATCATGGGATTGACAGCACTGCTAAACAAAGATTGTAAAGATGAGCTTCAAAGAAATGCTTAGGATAAAAAAAAGTAAAAGAAAAAGAAAAGAATTGTCTATTGAAAAGATGCATAACCATTTTTCTCATTCTGGATATTCTTAAATCTCCTAGGTTTATAATAATCTATTTCAGTCTGCTATGCTAGGTATAAGATCAGCTTGACATAGGTATTTCTCTGACTTACATTTACACATTCGAGGTCATTATGAAAGTTCAGTGCCTCATGAAACTTTGACTCTTCTGAAGATTACAATCTTTGACCATTTTTAACCTCGATTCTTTTCATTCTTTTTCCATGCTCACTTTTTAGCAGGAGAGCTCTTCTAGAATTCTAAACTTCTGTTTCATTCTACATAGAAATACAAATGTAGAAGATTCTATTTATGAATGAGTCCACAGGAGGATTCAATAAAGAGTAAGGTTTTAGATACATTAGGAACTGTAGAACTTTTTGGTCAGAAGGAACCCAAGAAGAAAGAAACCAGCTGCATCCTATTCATAAAGGTAAAAAGCTAAACCAAAACTAAAAAGCCCCTAGAGGATTATTTAAATCAGAAGTTAAAAGAAATCCAGCTGTTGCACAAGAGCAGCTATTTTGGGTTGACAGTCTGCAAAAGTGGTATCAAAGATAATGCTAAGTGTGCCACTCAAAAGAAAGGAAGGAAATTACCAAGGTAAACATAATATCTTGCACATAGAATATGCAACATCAATCAGTTAAGTGGGAGCAAAATTTAGAATCATAGAATTGTTATGGTTGGAAGGGACCTCAAGGATCAGCCAGTTCAAACACCTCTGCCATGGCCAGGGGCACCTCACACTACATCAGGTTGCCCAGAGCCACATCCAGCCTGGCCTTAAAAACCTCCAAGGATGAGGCTTCTACTACCTCCCTGGGCAACCTGTTCCAGTGTCTCACCACCGTCATGGGGAAGAACTTCCTAACGTCTAATCTGAATCTACTAATTTCTAGGTTTTTTTCCATTCCCCCTAGTCTCATCACTACCTGACACCCTAAAAAGTCCCTCACCAACTTTCTTGTAGGCTCCCTTCAGATACTAGAAGGCCACAATTATGTCTCCTTGGAGTCTTCTTTTTTCCAGACTGAATAGCCCAAACTCCCTCAGTCTGCCCTCATAGGAGAGGTGCTCCAGCCCTTTAATAATCCTCGTGGCCCTTCTCTGGACATGTTCCAGCACCTCCAGATCCTTCCTGTAATAGGGGCTCCAGAACTGGATGCAGTAGTCCAGGTGGGGTCTCACCAGAGCAGAGGGGGAGAATCACCTCCCTCAACGTGCTGGCTATGCTCCTCTTGATGCAGGCCAGGATGTGATTGGCTTTCTGGGCTGTAAGTGTATATTGCTGGCTCATGTTGAGCTTCCCATCCACCAGTATCCCCACTTGGACATGGACCCATTGACAGCTACACTTGGTATGTGGCCATCAAGCCAGTTCTTTATCCACTGAATGGTCCATCCATCAAACCCATCCTACACCAGCTTGGAGGACAGGATGTGGTGCGGGACAGTGTTGAAGGGTTTGCTCAGGTCCAGGTAAATGACATAAGTTGCTTGGCCTTCATCTATTGTGAACTTCATGCTTCCTTACCCATACTGAGAACCTGGAAAATAAGATAAGGAACTTTTTAAAGTCTTGGAATCAAAGCAACACCCCTGATATACCAGGTTTCTCAGAGATTTGGTGAAAAAACAATCCATGGAATGCTGTGCTGTCAGGCTTTCAGCTTCATAGGAATGTTAGAGTAGGACATAAGGGTGAAGATTAATATGAAGCTTAAACATCATTAAGTGTTAAGATTAAAAAAAAAAAAAGTAAAAACATTGTTCATTTTGCATGCTATTAATAAAAATGTAGAACTTGCACAGAACTATTTCTATATCAGCAGCATGGTAGTGATAGGAAATGCCGAGACAAATTTAGGCAAAATACTGAGAGAGCTTCTGATTACCTATCTAGAAATCTCATAACTGCTTGAACAGAGTAAGATGTAAACTTAATTTTTTTGGTTGTGATGAACAATTTATTGCCAGAACAAGTCTTGGAACACATAGGAAAAGATTTTGTTAAAACTTTGGTCTTGAGTAGTGAAGGAGATGCTGGGTGATAGATTGGACTTGATGATCTCTGAGGTCTTTTCCAACCTTATTGATTCTATGATTCTATGATATGGTGGCTCATTAATTTCATACAACTAAATTCATTTAATAAGCAAGGAAGACTACTTAAAAATAAAGTTTAAAAATGTTTTATTCAGTAATGTCATATGCTAAAACTATTGAAATACATTGATTTCATGTTACAAAAGAATTGGTGTCCAAAAATATTCTCTTTGCAATGTAAGAAAGAAAAAAGAATATAATTAGGAGAGAGAAGAATTTAAACTTGTTTATTTCCCCATGGTTTTCTCTCATTCCCATGTTGAGAGATGGATTTTTATATATATACATATACATACACATACACATATATATACATATATACACATATACATAGTTTCATTCATAGTTTCATAGTTTCATTCAGGGTTGGAAGGGACCACAAGGATCATCCAGTTCCAACCCCCCTGCCATGGGCAGGGACACCCCACACTAGATCAGGCTGGACAGAGCCTCATCCAGCCTGCTCTTAAACACCCCCAGGGACGGGGCCTCGACCACCTCCCTGGACAACCCATTCCAGGGTTTCACCACTCTCATGGTGAAGAACCTCCTCCTCACATCTAGCCTGAATCTCCCCACCTCCAGCTTCATTCCATTCCCCCTAGTCTTATCACTACCTGATATCCTGAGAAGTCCTTCCCCAGCCTTCCTGTAGGCCCCCTTCAGATACTGGAAGGCGACAATTAGGTCTCCTCGGAGCCTTCTCTTCTGCAGACTGAACAGCCCCAACTCCCTCAGTCTGTCCTCATAGGAGAGGTGCTCCAGCCCTCTGATCATCCTTGTGGCCCTTCTCTGGACACGTTCCAGCACCTCCACATCCCTCTTGTAATAGGGGCTCCAGAACTGGACACAGTACTCCAGGTGGGGTCTCACCAGGGCTGAGTAGAGGGGGAGGATCACCTCCCTCAACCTGCTAGCCACACTTCTCCTGATGCAGCCCAGGATCTGATTGGCTTTGCGGGCTGCAAGTGCACACTGAGAGCTCATGTTGAGCTTTTTGTCCACCAGCACCCCCAAGTCTCTCTCCTCAGGGCTATCCTCCAGCCAGTCACTGCCCAGCCTGTATTTGTGCCTGGGATTGCCTCGACCCAGATGCAGGACCCTGCACTTGCTCTTATTGAACTTCATGAGGTTGGCCTGTGCCCACCTCTCCAGCCTGTCAAGGTCCCGCTGGATGGCCTCCCTTCCCTCCAGCGTGTCTGCTGCACCACACAGCTTAGTGTCATCAGCAAACTTGCTGAGGGTGCACTCAATGCCACTGTCCATGTCCCCCACAAAGATGTTGAATAAGACAGGTCCCAGGACTGATCCCTGAGGGACTCCACTTGTCACTGGCCTCCACTGGGACATGGAGCCATTGACAGCCACTCTTTGGGTGCGGCCATCAAGCCAGTTCCTTATCCATCTAGTGGTCCACCCATCAAACCCATGTGTCACCAGTTTGGAGACCAGGATGTGGTGCGGGACAGTGTCGAAGGCTTTGCTCAGGTCCAGGTAAATGACATCAGTTGCTCGCCCCTCGTCTATTAATTTTGTCACCTGCTCATAGAAGGCCACCAGGTTGGTCAGGCAGGATTTGCCCTTGGCAAAGCCATGCTGACTGTTCCCAATCACCTCTTCACTATTCTTTTGAGCGAGTAGTGACTCCAGGAGGATCTGTTCCATGATCTTTCCAGGCACAGAGGTGAGACTGACTGGCCTGTAGTTCCCTGGTTCCTCCTTCTTGCCCTTTTTGAAGATGGGGGCAATGTTTCCCCTTTTCCAGTCTGTGGGGACTTCACCAGACTGCCAGGACTTTTGAAATATAATAGAGAGGGGTTTAGCAACACATATATATATGTGTGTATGTTGGCTGTGAAAAGGATAAATTGCCCAAGGGTTCAGATGGTTATTATACGGAGCAAGTACTTGGAAATGTGGATAGTACACTAACATACAGAATATTCTTGAAGATTTAACAGAATATTTTAGGTCTTTCATAGGTGATTCTGTAACAGAAAGTCATTGGAGGTTTCTTCTTTACAGAAGAAATGACTAAGAGCTTCTTAATTGTACCTTTCTGGAGCTATACAGCATTTTCTGTACCACGGTTTATCATAAGAATATGTTTGTCCTTCCACTTAATTTTATAATTAGTGCTTAAGGGCAAGAAGTACTGTAATAATTTAATAGTTTTGTAATATTACTTATCACTGGATTGTAAACTGACTGCATGGTCAGCATTATGGGAGTCCACAAGAAAAGCTGCACACTCAAAGCTGACAGTTTGAGTGCACAGTCTAACACAGAGGATACTGCTGTGGTGAGGCATTTTGAATCATCAGACATCACTTTGATTTCAATCATGAAAAGAAACACAAAGCAGGAGCAGTGATGCATAGACCACATCAGAAGGATGGAAAATAAAGACCATATTGAGGAGTTTCTGTTGTGTGTGTACTGCAGAGAGTTAATGCACTTGCACACACACAAAATACTCTAAATAAAATTACTCCTGCACAAAAGCTCTCCCTGAGATAACATCACTGTCTTTTGGGCTCTTGACAGCTTTAAAGGCCATTACTAACACCTCCTCTGCAATTTATTCCTCTGCATCACATAAGTGTCAAGGAATCAGATCAAGAAAAACTCCCTTTAAAATAAATTAATTTTTTATCTATGTAAGAGGCAAACAAAAATATCAGAGTTCTTTTCATTGGGTCTCAGGACCTCAGGGGTAGCCCCAGAGATAAAGACTATGCCAAATAAATTGCATTCTAGGTCTGGTGCTTCTGTGGTCCATTAGGTTAAAATTCTTGAGAAGAAGTAAGTTAATAGTACTTTTTTTTTCTCCTAACTATTCATAAAGAATAATTAGAATAATAATTGTACCCTGGGGACTTGCAAAGATACTCATAAGCATGCATCAAGTTTTAGTTATGATGAAGTGATATTTCAGTTCTGATTTCCATCTAGAAATTCTGACAATTATTTAAGAAGATAAAGATAATTCACTTTTTGGGTTTTTTTTTTTTTGGTACAAGTACATTATTTAGGTATCACAGTATCACAGTATGATGTACTGTTAGGCTTAGTAAGGAGCTGAGAAACATAAAAGTTAAATAGCATATCATACTGTTTCCTCAGTTACATGTATGAGAAAGAGCCTAGAACCCAGCATAAGGGCAACAAAGCTGATGAGGGTTTTGGAGCACAAGCCTTATAAGGAGAGGCTGAGGGAGCTGAGGTTGCTTAACCTGGAGAGATTGGACACGATGATCTCAAAGGGCTTTTCCTACCTGGTTAAATCTATTCTATTCTATTCTATTCTATTCTATTCTATTCTATTCTATTCTATACCAAATCAGATGAAGCTAAGGTCTGAGGATAAGGTGTTTTGAACAACAGAAAAGTCTCATTTAAAGTGAATAAATTCCTGCTTTTCCTATTTCATTTAAATGAAGTTTGAGAATCATAGCCATTCCTTAGACATACGTTGATTACCCTCCTCTCATCATTCTAGAAATAACACAGAAATTCCTCCTTCTCCAGGCAAAAATAAACAAGCAAATACAAATAAATGGATCGATACATTTGTTTCTAAATTGTATAAATGTGTTTACAGAATTTGTTTTCAGAAATATTAGTAGCACCTCTGTGACAAATGCATTTTTGTAATCACTGTTCATGTTCTTTAACACAATTATGGAGTATTTCTGTATACTACAGTAAGGCAGCCCATACAAAAAATTTAATAAAGTGAAAATTTTTCCCTGTTGAATTGCTTCTCAGTTTACTGATACTATGCCCTCTTGCATTTGTCATAAAATTTCACTGCACTTGAATGATACATTTGTAAACCATGAATATTTTCACAGATAGAGAGTCCAAGAGGTTGAGCAGGTCTTTTGCAGAACAGAAGAAAAAATACTGTTTGTTTTGTGTGTGTGCTGCATTTTACACACCTTTCAGTCTATGCATGAATAAGTAAATGTGAAATTACATCAAAACAAACTCAAAGCAGTTTCACAAGAGTAAGCAGTCAGTGAAACTTTGAATATTTGAATTCATTTTTCACGACTAGAAGATGATAAAAGGGTGTTAACAGTTGTTGAGAATGGCCTAGAGAACAGAGGATTCATTCATACTTAGCTATGGCTTTCTTGTCCACATCAATAGATAAAATCTAGATATTTCTGACGGATCTCTGGCCACAAACTGGGAAGTATTGCCTGAATTCTACATATGGTACTGCTGTACATTGAGCAAATATGTGTCTTTTTTCTCAGGTTCTCTTACACAGAATTCTTCTTTGTTGAAGTTATAGCTCATATGGAATATCAAATGTAAACAGAATGTAATCCATGTAGTTCATATGCCTCTACAATTTTTGAAAGACAAAAAAAAACCAAACAAATGAGCAAACAAAAAAATCACAAAAAAATAAAAAAGAGCAAACTTTGATATGGATGCAAACTGTCCTCATTTAAATCTGTAGTTTTGGGTTTTTTTTAGTTATGGGAGTTTGGGTTTTATGTTTGTTTATGTTTTTTTATTGGGAAATAAAGGAGAAGGTAAAACATCAAGAGAAACTAAGGACTTTTCAAAAATAAACCTGCTTCTTAAATCCCATGTGAGAATTTAGCCTAGAACTAATTACCATGCTGCAGTCTTAAATGGAATGGAAACACAAAGATGGACCTTTCATCATATCACTGCTGTAATCAGACAGGCCTGTAGTGAATCGAATTAATGGAGGATGACTTTCCAAGTTTTTCTGTGGAGAAAATTTCCTAGCACCAAATACAGACACCTCAACAAAATTCCACAAAAACACGCCTTAGGAATGGGCATGGACCTTTAGTCAGTTTTGCAAATTCAGCACCAGATGAAACTACTCTCACAGTGCAAATTTCCAGCTGACTACTGCTGGCAAAGAGATATTTCATGGATCTTGTCAACTACCATCAGAAAAGGAAGTGGGTGCTTTGCATTTTTTCCAGAATTGCAAATCTATTCTGACAATATGTTTTCTTCATTGCTTTCTATTTTCAGACTTGGTTTGAAATATGGCCAGAATAAATCCTCGTAAACAGCACACTATTTGTTTGAATTGTAAATCAAGTATTTACCAATGAGCACCTATAAAGCATTTCAGATATTTTTTGAACTATCCTAAAATGTTGCTCTGAAAACAAATTATAAAATTACCCAAACAAGAAAATATTATGTTTTCCTTGTTCAGAATTTAGAATGTAAAGATTTGGATCAATTTTTACACTAAAGCAAACGTTTGTCTTACATCCTTTTCATACACTTAAATAATTACTTCTAATGTGAACTTTCATTATACATAGTAAACATTGGTCTACACTGGGATATTAAGGAAATTAATAACACCATATTTTGACTTCTTCATATTGCACATGCAACATGTGAGAACACCTTAGACCCAATATGCACTGACTTTGAGAAATATGTGTTAGGTACAGCTTATACTTTTATTCTCTTCATTTCTTAGTGTGCATTTCTGGAAACAAGTTGAAGAGCAGGAAATTATTGTGTCTATAGGAAGACATAGAATGTAAAGAAAGACAGCAGAAAGTACACTAAATAGCATACAAGAGTATTCCAGATGAAAGCCCTGATGAGATGCAATGAATACATTCTTTAACACAGGGTTATTCCTAAATGTTATAACTAAATTACAAGGGTCCAAATACATGACTCAAAGTACTGACGAGTACTTTTAATAGTGAGAACACAGTCACTAAAATCAGTGACTGATCCTTATTATATTATGTATCTCATCATCACTGAGGATGAAACAATGAAACTGACTTCATTATTCTCTGTAATCATAATTGCTTTATATGTGTGCAGTTTAAAGAATTATTTTTCAATCAGTGATGATGATAAAACATCTATCCACTAGCTCACACTTGTGCACACACACAAAAACTGGTGCTATTTTCTCTCTCTTATTAATTCTGTTAGATAAGCTTAAAATGCACAGTACATTCGGGGATGGGGGAAGTGGTAGGGGAACTGTGATCATACTAATTTTTCCCGACTGGCCACAGTAAGACATTTTTCAGACATGAATGACAATGACCTTATTGTCATGGGAAAATTCCTCACATTCTTTTACAATACTAGAGGATATACTATATGACAAAGTAAATATATTCCCTGTGTGCATTATTTTGAAACTGTCAATATGATTCCTATTGTCAATATTAATTTCCAGAGAATTTTTCACTGTTTACAAATCTTCATTTTCTTTCCATTTCACATATTTAATCAGTAACTGTAATGCTCTACTACAGTCCCCTAATTGTATCTCCTTCTACTTTTTATCCTAGTTATTTGCTTAGGCCAAGCACCTCTAGGTGATTTTTTTAGGAAAGCTTTCTCAATTTAAACTTCTTTTAGCCCTTACTACAGGCATTACACTAATGGCTAAGCCTGTTATTATTTCCAGATGTAGTTCCTTTCTATCTACACCCAGGTACTGCTCAGCTGTGTTTGAAGTCAAGCAATCTATTCACACACACAAAAGAGAAAAAGAAAAAAAAAAGCAACTTGAGAAATGTCCATACAGCTGAACTGTAGACTCATAAATTCCTTACTCTAATGTTTACATACCTCCGAATGGCTTCAATTGCTACCAGCCAGGGGCCTGGGTGTTCTGCTAGCCACATAGAAATCCGAAACCTGTAAGAATTTCATAAACAATAGTTCCTAACCAAGAACATATGCTCACCAGGCCACTATGTAAGGCATTAAATGTCCAGGGAATATAAAGGAGAGGAGAAGGGGGAGAAGGAGAAAGAGAAGAAAGCTGAATGTTTCCTTAAATGAAGTAGGATTGTCAGTTAAAGACTGTTATTTTTCTTTTTCAGGAGATTTTGCACTTTCAGTGTTTTGCCTAAAATAAACTCTGCCTGTTGCTGTCTTCTATGAAGTATTTAAGCTAAACAAGCCTGTGCTGTAAATACATTTAAATCTGCCTTTATTTCTGTTTACCAAGTGTACTCACTTTTTGCCCAATGAATTTTGAAACTTACAAGACAACTTGTCACAACAGCCTGACATAGAATCTTCCATACTACATATAAATTGGAGTCCAAAATCAATGTTTAAACTCATTTTCAGCCTTATTAACCAGTGAAAGTTTCCTTCTCCACATCATAAACTATCTCTAGCTATTAGGATTCCACAATTTCCCTTGAGAAACTATTCCACAATCTAATAGACTTCTCCATAAGGAAATTCTTTTGATATAATTGAGCCCACATTTGCTTAATATGTATTCTTTAGCTTGGAAAATTCAGATACAACAGTTGGGGAAATGGAGGTAACCCTAAGTCTATGTTATGCTTTCAGATTGTAAATGAAGTTTAGCTCAAAAAAAAGTGAACTGATCACAAACATGGCATCTTTTGTTGGTGAAATATGATGAAATGTCTTAAATTTCTCTGACTTCCTTTGTAATTATTTGAAAACTCTATTGGCTTCTCTCCATATGAAGGGAAGCCTCATAGAATCTCTATAAATTTGGTGGGAAGATTGCATATGAGAAATGCTGAGGTGATTTGATTCATTTTATCCTTCCATCACTGCTGCACAAGGAACAGTATGTGCTTTTGAATGTTTTCATGACTTGTGAACTGAATTTGACTGCAGTTCTGTGTATTTAAATCCAGAACAGAGGTCTAGAGCACTTGATAATATCTGTTTATGCATAGGCAATTCATCAATGAAATCTTGGACTAGCTAATGCTGCATTGTGAAGAGAGTTTCAAGATCAGTACTGTAAATATCTCAAATTTTACCCCATTTTGTGATTTAGGTGCACTTTTCAGGATGTACTTTTCAAATTGATGACACACAAATGTCTGAACAACAACTTCTATTCAGTGTCTGATGTACGTCAGTACAAATAATTCTTACACAAAAAATACATTTACACAGAAGCACATTTACAAATATAAATTCTAACAGCAGATATATAGAAATAATTTTTAAGTGTTCAACTGGGCAAAAGTAAAATTCAGAGGGGAAACAAAAGTGCAGAAAATGGATAGTTGTATTTTTTTTCCTATTGCCTTAGTTGTATATCATCGGTCATGTTTATATCAAAAGTTTTTCTATCAGTTTTACCACTTACAGTCCCCACTGTGTCATCAAAACCATACTCTTCTGCTGATCCATGAGGTCTGCTTTGCCTCACTATGACTGTACTACAAGTTTCAGATATACTTATCTGAACTTCTAATACTTGATGGCTCTTAATAAATGGGTCATGACAAATACTTTGTGGGAGCTATTTCAAGAGGTGGTAAGAAAGGAAGGAGTGTGGATTCAAGAAAGAGTAGGAAGACAAAAAGCTTACAGAAATAAAATTAACTGTGATCTTATCTTCCCCACAGTAGCTTCTTCAAAGAAACATCTGAAAAGAGAATTTGCTAAAAATACTGCCAACAGTCAGCATGTGAAGAAACCTGTAGGTTCATGCTAAGATGCAGCAGAATGCTGCATACAGTATTCTAAACGTCACGAACAATAAAAACTTGTCTCTCTTGATTCCTTCATAGGTTCTTTATTTGAACACTCTCATATGCTGATGCCAAAATATTTCTCTTCCAAAAATGACACAGGCACCTGGAAGCACCATATATAGGCTCATCTTTGTACTAAACATGAACAGTGTTTACACTGAAAACCTTTGACCTCTCCACATCTGCTGTGGAGTGTATGGCATTGATGTAACACTATTTTTATAGAGAAATATGGTATGAAATAGAAATGAAGAAATGTGGTTCTGATTATTTGAAATAAATTATTAGGATAGGATAGGATAGGCTAGGATAGGATAGGATAGGATAGGGTAGAATCAATAAGGTTGGAAAAGACCTCAAGAATCATCAAGTCCAACCTGTCACCCAAAACTTCATGACTGCTGAACCATGGCACCAAGTGCCACGTCCAGTCCCCTTTTGAACACCTCCAGGGACAGTGACTCCACCACCTCCCTGAGCAGCCCATTCCAATGGCTAACAACTCTCTCAGTGAGGAAATTTCTCCTCACCTCGAGCCTAAACTTCCCCTGGCTCAGCTTGAGACTGTGTCCCCTTGTTCTGGTGCTAGTCGCCTGGGAGAAGAGACCAACCCCTACCTGGCTACAACCTCCCTTCAGATAGTCCTAGACAGCAATAAGGTCTCCCCTGAGCCTCGTCTTCTCCAGGCTAAACAATCCCAGCTCCCTCAGCCTCGCCACATAGGCCCTGTACTCGAGGCCTCTCACCAGCCTCGTTGCCCTTCTCTGGACGTGCTTATGTATCTCAATGTCCTTCTTAAACTGAGGGGCCCAGAACTGGACATAGTACTCAAGGTGTGGCCTAACCAGTGCAGAGTACAGGGGCAGAATGACTTCCCTGCTCCTGCTGGCCACACTATTCTTGAACAAATATGGGTAACAGCTTAATTGGCTAAAATAAACCAGAAAAATCAGCAATGCAATTCTTTACAGGACAATCAAGGTCAGCCTTTCCTGTTTCCCATGGCTGTAGTAATGAGTTAATACAGTCTATATGACATGTATTTCATATGCCACTATGTATCACATGCAAAAATCTATTAAAAAAATCTTCTATGAACTTTTGTTAGACTACAAATGAACAAATACCATGACTGTGTTGTCATGAAATTATAGAGAAGGAGTGACCTTCTGCACTTGCTAACTAACATAAATGTCATTCCCAAATTCCGACACAGTCAATCCTCTTCCATGAAATGTCTAGATTATTTTTTATCTTATTTATGAAAGCTAAAATATAATAATTTAAAATGCCTTCCTAAACCCAATTTTGATGATTGAAATAGGTATATTCAGTCACATGAGCTACAATTTAGTCCATAGTCAGTCTAGCCTATATCACAGTATCAAAGTACATTAGAGGTTGGAAAGGACCTCCAGAGATTATTGCATACAACCACCCAGTCAAAGCAGGATCACCTAGGGTAGTCAATATCTATCTTTTTTCTTGTCTCTGTACTGCATAAATATGCTTACTCTCTCTGCTTTGCAGAAAGGCAGATAATCTTATATTAACTGAATCCTCCATTGTACATCACATGCACATCGACTGATCTCAGGTGTTTTAATATCTCTATACTTAGTATTACATATAGATGAAAATTAATTCTATTTATTTTCATTGTAAAGAAAATATCCACTGGACAGATACCTTCTAAGATGTTATAATACTTAAACCATCTGAAGATTGCATGTGTCACTCTAGTGTGGAGTAATTTAACAGAATTTTTTTTACATGTGTAGGTCTAAACATATTTTTTGTTTATATATACAGCTTTTTTAATGCAATCACTCACATATCATGTCAGCCCATGGCTTGGACAGCAGCACTCTGAGCTGGGTTAGGAACTGGCTGGATGGCTGAGCCCAGAGAGTGGTGGTGAATGGTGGCACATCCAGCTGGCGGCCAGTCACTAGTGGAGTCCCCCAGGGATCAGTGCTGGTCCCCATCCTCTTTAACATCTTTATTGATGATCTGGATGAGGGCGTTGAGTCTATCATCAGTAAATTTGCTGATGACACCAAGCTGGGGACAGGAGTTGATCTGCTGGAGGGTAGAGAGGCTTTGCAGAGAGACCTTGACAGGCTGGACAGATGGGCAGAGTCCAATGGCATGAGATTTAACACATCCAAGTGCCGGGTTCTGCACATTGGCCACAGCAACCCCGTGCAGTGCTACAGGCTGGGGTCAGAGTGGCTGGAGAGCAGCCAGGCAGAGAGGGACCTGAGGGTGCTGGTTGATGGTAGGATGAACATGAGCCTGCAGTGTGCCTAGGTGGCCAGGAGGGCCAATGGCATCCTGGCCTGCATTAAGAACAGTGTGGCCAGCAGGAGCAGGGAGGTCATTCTGCTCCTGTACACTGCACTGGTTAGGCCACACCTCGAGTACTGTGTCCAGTTCTGGGCCCCTCAGTTTAGGAAGGATGTTGATTTGCTGGAACGAGTCCAGAGAAGGGCAACGAAGTTAGTGAGGGGCTTGGAACACAAGCCCTATGAGGAGAGGCTGAGGGAGCTGGGGCTGCTTAGCCTGGAGAGGAGGAGACTCAGGGGTGACCTTGTTGCTCTCTACAACTACCTGAAGGGGGATTGTAAACAGGCAGAGGTTGGTCTCTTCTCCCAGGCAGCCAGCACCAGAACAAGAGGACACAGTCTCAGGCTGTGCCAGGGGAGGTTCAGGCTGGAGGTCAGGAGGAAGTTTTACACAGAGAGAGTGATTGCCCATTGGAATGGACTGCCCAGGGAGGTGGTGGAGTCGCCGTCACTGGAGGTGTTCGGAAGGAGACTTGACAGGGTGCTTGGTTACATGGGTTAGTTGATTAGGTGGTGTTGGGTGATAGGTTGGACACGATGATCTTGAAGGTCTCTTCCAACCTGGTTTATTCTATTCTACTCTATTCTATTCTATTCTATGTATGTGAAAAGTAAATGAGAAACTAAGCCTATAGTGTAATTTCAGATGACATTATCATGTCTTAATATACCAAACATCAATTTGTATGCTGATGAAGATTAAGTGATTGGAAACTTATAAATGTTCAGAAACAGTATAATTTTGTCCTTTAATCAAGCCTTGAAGGAGCACTTGGAGCCTTAAAGGCCCACTGAACAATCAAAAACTAATATTATGTAATATTTATTGGTAATATGAAAGGAGGAGAGGATGGTTCAGATTTCTATCTAAAAAGGATACCACTCAACCACCAATTTCTGGGGTTGGTTAATTAGTTTGCTTTTTATTATCTCGCTTTGTGAAGCTATAGGAAAAGAATATAGTAATGCTAGGAACAGGGTAGGCTAAAGGAAGAAAAAGAGATGCATTCGTATTCTTCCTGCTATTGCGAGGAATTTAATTTGCTTATCCAAACCAACCTGTTGCAATTTGCATGAAATACTGCTAACAGTTGAAATAACTCAGATATTCCCACTTCCAAGTGCCAAATGTTATCACTGTTGTCTCACAGTTGTCGCAGATGAACTCATCAAGCTTTTATCTCTCTTGCTGTAGGGCCAGAGGTTGGTCTCCAAAGGGAAGAAGGGCTGATTTTTATGCCCTACATGCACCTAATTGCTAGAATTTGCAGTTTTGTAGTCTGGGTAACCCTGAGAGTTTGCATCAAATGTAGTCTGCATGCCTGCTATTAACAGTGATGGATTTTGTAATACAGCTTTTGTGACTTAAAAAATAGAGTGTCCTAATAAATTAAACTTTAATATTTATTTCTTGTCTGCATTGTTCTCATTTTTTCCCTTTTATAACTTGCTTTCCTCTTCCCCTCCCCCCCCACCTTACTATCCAGATTAGACTTTTATTTGTCTAAATAATTAATAATACTATCTTTATATCTAATCAGCCTAGTCCTATAGTAAATAATAGAACAATAGAATTGGAACTATTGATTCTCCTTCAGCACAAAGACTTTTATTAGAAATTTTAATGTCATATGAGAACATTGTTCATCTCATCATTTCATGGATAACTGTCAAATCTAAGTTTCAACTCATGCTAAGTGTGTAATTGTAATTGAAAATACATGTATTGTCATGCACAGTATCACAGTATCACAGTATCACTTAGGTTGGAAAGGACCTCAAGGATCATCGAGTCCAACCTATCAACACAGACCCCATGCCTAGACCATGGCACCAAGCGCCACGTCCAATCTCCTCTTGAACGCCTCCAGGGTCGATGACTCAACCACCTCTCTGGGCAACCCGTTCCAATGACGAATGGCTCACTTGGTGAAGAACTTCCTCCTCACCTCGAGTCTAAACCTCCCCTGATGCATCTTGAGACTGTGTCCCCTTGTTCTGGTGCTGGTTGCCTGGGAGAAGAGGCCAACCCCTTCCTGGCTACAACCACCTTTCAGGTGGTTGTAGAGGGCAGTGCAATAGAACTGCACAATCTATCTGCAGAATACTTACTGTGGCATTACGGACTACTGACGTGCCAAAGACCACACTGAAAATTGCCTTCTCATTGGACTCATTTGCAACGTTTCCTTTCTTGTACTCCACACAATCAAAAGTCCTGCCATCACTTCTAAAAATGTATATTTGTGTGTTACTTATCTTGAAATAAAATTCCAGTGCAGACAAAGCAGTTTATAGTCTTCACCATAAGCATGTGCACAGGTCAAGGAAAAATGGAAAACTTCCCTGTAGTGTTTAACTTAGCATATGAATCATGTAACGATTATATTTTGCCTAGTCCTCAGTAAAATTTGACACTGTGAATAACTCATATTGAGAATACATTTTTTCCCCTCCCACAGAGGCAACACAGCTGGATAGATTTAGATAAGATAAACTTCCCAAATTATCCAAAAACCCATATATGTCCCTTTTTCGTAGTTCAGGTCATAGTGCAAATTATAAACTGTAGTAATTTAATGGCCCCATTCATAGCTTTTGGATGGTTGCTAATACTGTAAATCTAGCAGACAATTTGCTGTGATTACTGTTTTCTGATCAAAAGAGTGCAATGAGTTGAATAATGTAATGGTTGAGGTCAGGATTAAGGAGTGCCAACAAAGATTGTAGGAGATAAAAAGATGGAACAGCAGATCTTGCCTCATCAGCTAATGACTGAATCACAGTGTCATGTATGTGGATAAGCCCTAGTAGTGAAAGAGTAAAGGCACCCAAACCTCATGACAGTTTTACAGCTATACTTCAGGAGCTCTTTTCAGGATTAGAGAGGATGAGGCTTCATCAGTGTTTGAGAAAAAATACATTCCTATCCCTAACTGTTGTGGAAAACTTCAATCAGTTTTATAAAGATAAGATTCATATTCAAGTTAAAAACATAAAAACAAATATAGTGGAACTTGTAACTGAAGCTGTCAAACCCATTTTGCTAAAGTCTTTTATTATGAAAGATCAGTAAAAGTGGGAGAGGGATAAGCTTTGAACAGAAGAAAATGTCACTCTCTACAAAAACATACAGATATGCAAAATATATCTGTGCATTAGAACAAAACTACAATTTGTTCATTTATAAGGAAAGGGTCTTGATTTTTCCAGATCCATTTTCTGATCTGCTTATTTTCCAGGAATACTAACCAATGTTTTCCCTCCTCCTTTTCTTGAAGATGCTTGTAGGAATTTTGCTTCTATATGGCATCAGCAAAAAGGAAATTGTAATGGCATCTGATCACAACAAAGAGGGATGATTTAATGAAAAAGAAATAGAATTAAGGTGACAATTTTGGTAATTATTTTTATTATATGAGCAGTCATGTTTCTAAAAAAAAAACCCAAAAATTTAGATGCTCTACTGGGAAGTTGCTATTCTGTATTTTTCTGCCTTTAGTATAAAATCTATAAAAGCTCATATGTAGTTATATAGAACGCTGTCTTGCTTTGAAAGTAACTAGGGTCTTGTTCCATGTGATGAAGAAATAAGCGCATTGTCTGGATGTCATCAAACAGGGAAAAAAATATCTTTGTATTATATTCAAAAGATACTAATTCTTAAGTTCCATAGCTGACATGTCTGGTCCTTTTCCCAGTCTCTTAGTAATGTTATACTGATACAAATGCTGTAACATGGAGATGTGGAGAGCAGTACACTTTGGTAAGAAATTTAGACAATTTACACAACAGAGATGAAGGTAAAGAAAACGTTAAAAGATTGTTACACACAGGGGGAGGGGGGTGGGGGGGAAGGAATCCCTGTAATGCCAAGAAGCCTTTCATAAATTCTGCAGAACTGTTTGCATTTCAAATATTTTAAAACATTATAATATTATAATTATAATAAACTAGACTACCAGCATATCTATACTTATTCCTACTTTGGAAGTATAGAGATGTAAGGTGAGTTGTATCTCATTGAGTTTGTGTATGGCTAAATAGAGGTACTCAGTAATTTTTCCATTTTATGATACAGTGGCACTGGAGAAACTTCAACCAGGAGTCCAGAAGCTTTTCAGAGTAATTCCTTTTGACCTACCTGGAATTAATTACCATCTGTCTCCTGCTATCTTCCTAGCTGAAGGTGAACTAACAGTATCAACATGGGGGCTGAAATAATGCTTACCAGCAGATTTCATTGGGCTATTGCCAAACTGACAGGGTCCCATCTGCTTTTTGAGGACATGTTGCAACAAACTCAGGTGCTTTCTTAATGACCTGACATAACTATTTAAAGATATGTTTATGATTATAATATATTACTTTCTAATTACAGTAGCAGAGATAGGTACTTTTTATGCTCTTATGTTGTGTTTTCTTTCCTACTTCTTCAGCATATCAATTATATCACCTTAGGTTTCTTCAGACCAACACATATTTAGATATGGTATTCAAGAGGCTTGAACTTTAATTTTCTTGCATGAATATGCAGCATAATGGAGGTAATTCTCTTTGTTCCCTAATAAATAGTAAATATGAAAATCTTTCAAATCTTAAACCCACCTTGGATGCTTTTAAACACATGGAGTTTAGGGCAAATATGCATTTGAGACTGTGAATGAAACTGTTGGGTTTTTTTTACTTCCCACTGCACTTCAGTTAGTAAGTGATCTTTAAATTAAAGCTATGAAATAACAATGGAGAAAATTTAGTATTCCCAGGTCAATGTTGAAGGAAAAAAAAAGGTAAAATTCAGGCAGTTGTACTGTTAATAAAGAAGTTTAATATTGTCTACGTCCTAATAACAAAGTAGGCTAATGCAGGCACTGCTAATTGGAAAACAGCATTTTTAGCCAGTCAGAAAAGGATTGCAAGGAACTTAAAAGTCATAGAATCATCACAGAATCATAAAACAGTTTAGGTTGGAAGGGACTTTAGAGATCATCTACTCCAACCTCCTCACCATGGACAAGGATGTCTCTCAGCTAGATTCAACTTCTCAAGTCCTCATACAACCTGGCCTTGAACACCTTCAGAGAGGGGCATCTGCAGCCTGCTTTGCCAACCTATTCCAGAGTCCCACCAACCTTGTACTGAAGAACTTCTTCCTAAGAACCAGTCTAAAACTACTTTCACTCAGCTTAAAAATATTCCCTCTTGTCCTTCTCCAGACTTCCTGTAGGATTCCTTTAGGTACTATAAGGCAGCTTTAAGGTCCACCCAGACCCAGCTCCCTCAGCCTATCCTTATAGCAGAGGTGTTCCAACCCATGGATCATCTTTTTGGCCCTCTGGACTCCCTCCAACAGCTCTATGTCCTTCTTATGATGGAGACACCAGAACTGGACACAGTATTATAGGTGGGGTCTCAAAAGAGTAGAGTAAAGGGGAAGAATCACCTCTCTTGACCTGCTGGCCACAGTTCTCTTAATGCAGCCTTCTTGATGCAACAATGTGGCTTCTGGGCTGCACAAGTGCACTGCTGGCTCATGTTGAGTTTCTCATCAATCACTATGCTCAAGTCTTTTTCTTCAGAGCTTCTCTCGACCCATTCTGCACCCAGCCTGTGACTGGCCCAACCCAGATGAAGGACCTTGCACTTGGACTTGCTGAACCTCATGCAGCTGGCACTGGTCCAATTCTCAAGCCCGTCAAGGTTCTTCTGAATGGCATGTCTTCCCTCATAGTATCACACAACAGTTTCCTTTACATATCTAAGAAGAAAATACAAGATAAAAATCAGTTTGTATACTTTGTTATCTTTATTGGAATTATATATCTTTCCCACCCAATTCAGCCATATTAAAAATAATGTTTCTTCATGGCTGTTGTGCATATGGATTTTTGTTTTGTTTTGTTTTGGTTTTTTCACAACTTCTTTTCTTGCCACTGTCTTTCAGGGAAAGAAGAAACCATTTCAGCTATTGCTGAACGAGTGCTGAAACTATTTCCTTGATAACAAGAAGATTCCTCACTCTCTCTCCCTGCTCCCCACTCAATCCCTTCCCTTTAATCTAAACATAGCAACAGCATATAAAATTTGTGTGATCTCTGATATGATGTGTCAGTATGTTACTGATCTTCATTAGGGATCAAACTTGATATGAATCAGGTGAACTCAGAGATCACTGACTGTATAAAGTACTCCTTATTAGAAAGATGCCAGCTCAAATTTCCTCAAGCCACTTTTATTACAAAATGCAATTTTGATATCGCACCACACTAGAGGTGTCCCCCAGGGATCAGTGTTGGGCCCCATACTCTTTAATATCTTTATTGATGATCTGGATGAGGGTATTAAGTTCATCATCAGTAAGTTTGCAGTTGACACCAAGCTGGGGGTGGATGTTATTCTGTTAGAGGATAGGAGAACTCTGCAGAAGGACCTTGACAGGCTGGGCAGATGGGCAGAGTCCAAGAGCACGATATTTAACACACCTAAGTGCCAAAGTCTACACATTTGCTACAACCCCATGCAGTGCTACAGGCTGGGGTCAGAGGGTCTGGAGAGCAGCCAGGCAGAAAGGGACCTGGGGGTACCGGTCGATAGTCAGCGGAACATGAGCCAGCAGTGTGCCCAGGTAGCCAAGAAGGCCTGTATCAGGAATAGTGCGACCAGCAAGAGCAGGGAGGTCATTCTGCCCCTGTACTCAGCAATAGTTAGGCCACACCTTGAGTACTGTGTTCAGTCCTGGACCCTCAGTTTAAGAAGGACATTGAGACTCTTGAACATGTCCACAGAAGGGCAACGAGGCTGGTGAGGGGTTCGGAGCACAAGTCCTATGAAGCAAGGCTGAGGGAGCTGGGGTTGCTTAGCCTGGAGAATAGGAGGCTCAGGGGAGACCTTATTGCTCTCTACAACTACCTGAAGGGAGGTTGTATCTAGGTGGGAGTTGGTCTCTTCTCCTGTTCTGGGCAGCCAGCACCAGAACAAGAGGACACAGTCTCAAGCTGTGTCAGGGGAGGTTTAGGTTGGATGTTAGGAAGAAGTTCTTCCTAAGAGTGATTTGCCATTAGAATGGGCTGCCCAGGGAGGTGGTGGAGTCACCATCATTGGAGGTGTTTAGGAAGAGACTGGATGGGGTGCTTGGTGCATGGTTTAGTTGATTAGATAGTGTTGGATGATAGGTTGGACTCGATGATCTCGAAGGTCTTTTCCAACCTGGTTAATTCTATTCTATTCTATTCTATTCTATTCTATTCTATTCTATTCTATTCTATTCTATTCTATTCTATTCTATTCTATTCTATATAATTATCTGCCGCAATTTCATGGAACACCTTTAGTGCTGGACATGACAACTCCCTAAAGGGTACAGAGCTAATCTTATATACGTACAGGCTGGATCCTAGTGGGTGTAACCCAGGCTAAATTCCTAACATGACCAGCATCAAAAACCATCTGATTCTTTAGTGTAAGAGAAAGAGAAACAGCCATGGAGGGCCTCACGGGAGAGGGTTAGCCCTATTTGCCTACAATATGAAAAAAGAAAAAAAGAAAAAAGAAGAAGAAAAAAAAGTAGTTTTAAATGGAGTGCCTACAAATCTGTCCCTCACAGGCAAAACATCTACATAGAAGATCAGGATGTATGGCCAATTCTTGTTACAAAATAACTGGTACATTTTGGTTAAATGTTTCATAAGCTGTTGCATAAATCTTGACACAATTCCTCTAATATATCTCTTGGTAGTAATTTTTCAAATGTTGAGGTGTGAATATTTTGGGATTTCATTTTCATCCACTAGAGTGTAGAGTCTTATGCATTTTTCATTTTAAGCCCATCCTAGACTCCCAGGGTCACTTCAACCTATACCATCTCAAAATATCAAAATCCAACTCTCACATCATATGAGGAGCTCTCACTGCCCTCAAAATTAACCTATGTTACTAGCATAAATTTTTATACTACTATGGTAATGTATTTCAAAGAAAAGTCTTCTCAACCAGTGTTTCAAAATCTCTCCTGTCTACCAAAATTATTAATTACCATTATGCTTGGGTTCAATGAGTAGCTTATATCAATTATACACACATGCTTGACCTACAGAATCACAGAATGTTAGAGTTTGAAAGGGGCATGAAGTATGTGTATTAACTAATATAATAAAACTATTATTAATATATTAAATGGTTATGAAAAATAAAGTTAAATGCAGGAAATATTTCATGTTGAAACATACTCATCAATTACCAAGGAGGAAAGGGTAAGATTAAGTACGAGTTATTTACTAGTGAGTCAAGTGGAGTAGATGAGACTTTTTAAAAAGATGTTCTTCATGCAAAGCTATGGCATAACAACGAGCTGGAGATACTGTATCAGTGTGAGATGTGCCCTTCCCTTTTTATAAATTAATAGGTAAAAGATCTTTATTTCCATTATGTGTATGTCATATAGAGAGAGAAACACGACTCGAGAAAGAAACAGTTTTAAGTACCTACGAACAATCAAAAACCACTTTACTAGTCAGTCAGAGATGGGGGTACATGCTTACACCTCAACAGTCTGAATTTGTATATTCCAGTAATTTGCTTACCAGTGCTAAGGAAGATTGACCACACATGAAGAAATCTGATATTCTAAAGAAGATTAAGTGATATAAAAGAATGACTTTTACAGCATTACTTGATTAAACCCTTCCATGATGCAAAGTTCTTTTCTTTTTTTCAGACAAATCCTCCCTGTGGTGATGGATCAGCTATAGCAGACATGTCTCAAAACTTACTTATTCAGTAAGATGTTAACATTCTATAGACAATTATATTGCTGCAACCTAAATATACTCTTTTTTTTTTTTTTTTTTTTTTTTTGTATCAAAATGTAAGTAAATGAAAGTGTGAGAGAGATGTGAGATTCTCTTCAGATAAAATATATGGTTTCCTGTCATTATCTGTAACATGGATAGGACCATAAATGTCTTAAACATCCTAGTGACTTGAAGGTATTCTTGGATATACTAGTATCTCCACTACCAAAGATTTTTCTCTTGTCTCCATAAGTACCAAAAACTTCAGGGGCTAGATAAAGGTCCTTTTCAAATTTCATATAATCTTTAGGCTTTCATGCACCAGCTGTGAAAATCAATTAGTGTTGGCGAAACTAAGCTTCTGTATGTTCTTGGTAATGAAAAATACCAACTGCACTCTAGTGATTTTCTCTGTCTGTAAAAAGAAGGATGATACTTCTGAATTTCTTTCTCCACACTTTTTGCTGCACAGAATTGCCTTTTTGCTTCTGCTTTTGAAAATTACCAGCTATGCCAGAAAGATTAGCACAGGGCACTGTTTAGAAAGGCTGGAGAGCCATGCTGTATCATAGTCCTGACATTATTGATTCCCTGAGGCTAGTATGAAGCCGTGTTTCAAAGTAATTGGGTGCCAAAGTGAACTTACACTAAATCCTTAATAATATTATGGTGCCCAGCAAGTCTCTAGGAATTTAAAAGCTGTCCTCTTACAAATGTCTTTTGTTTCTTTGGCTGCCCAGAGAGATGGCAAAACCTCCTTTTCTAGAGACGTTCAAGACCCATCTAGATGAGTTCCTGTGTGACCTAGCATAGGTGATCCTGCTTTGGCAAGGGGGCCAGATTTGATTATCTTTGGAGGTTCCTTCCAACCCCTACCATTCTTTATTCAGGAGAATGACAGAAACTCTTTGGACTTAGGAAACTTGAAGGCAGTATTTGAAAGAGAGGATAAAAAGGATCTAATTCTTTGCACTGATTACAACTCTATAGCCAAATGTGCATTTGTCTAACACCTGATAACACTGAATTCAGCATAAGTAAGAACTGGAGGGGAAAAAAAACAAACCAGAAAAAGAAAAATAAAAAGGCTCTTAAGGTTTAACTTTGTGAGTCTACCTTCTCTTCCCTTTCCTATTCCTTTCCCTTTCCCTCTCCTAAAAGTTTCAAGTTTCATTGAGTCATTCTATTTTCTTTTACTTTTACTAGGCCTATACAAATCTAGGAACAAATCAGAAATGGATCACCATTTAAGAGTCACTCCTTAGAGAATTTTGCCTTCCCATTAAGAATGTACTGTATTACAGAGAAGCATCTAAGCTCCCTTCACTGTCATGGAGCCGAGTGCTTTTGTTGAGAAGATAAATTAAATTTAGACTGAAATCTCCAAATACGCCTATTAACTTACACTATTATATCTTATCATCTTACTGAGCTCTTGTTCACACATCAGTTATATCAACTGCCTGTCACAGCAAAAACTGAAATACCACTAGTCCAGTCAGTTACTTCTCACAAAATACCAGAGGGAAGAAGACCTCCCTGTAGTTTAATTTCCTGAATGATAATAACATTAATTTCTTCCTCAATTCAAGCACAGGAAAATATATTGGAAATAAAAGGTTAGTTAGACACCTAAAAGAAACTGTATTATACTATTCTAGTGTGTGCAAGGGAAAATAAAAAGAACAGAGGAGGTGTTTCAAATATATAAATGACTATCACATCACGTTTACTGAAGATTTCTTTCAACGATTCTCGTAGTTCCTAGTTATGAAAGGTAGTCTACATGAACAGCAATTTTATGTTATGTGGTATTTAATTATTTTTCTCCATTTGCAGTGGCAAATTATAGGGTGTATCAGATTAAGAATTCACCTCCAAAGTTCTGCATCACTAAGGTGAACAAAAATCTAAGGATATATGAGGTACTGAAGCAGTAATTAGCCTAGAACATTTTTGTCGCTCTTAATGTACTGATGTTTTAAATATGTTTCCTAATTTGTAAAGAAATATGTTCTATACACTACAATTATTTACTCTTTTTATGTCCAACATAAGAAAAAGTCAGAAAATTCTATCAATAGTGAGATGAAAAAAAGTCCTCCAAAAACCAGACTTATTTTGAAACTTTTTTGAGAATTGAAATATCCAAGAACTAGGAGTTTTCATTGGTTTTGAGCAGTGTCTGATGGGGTGTTTTTTGTTGGTGGTGGTTTTTTTTATTATTATTTATTTCAGCCTGCCTGTAACATATTGGTTGCATCCTTTTTACACTTTTAATTTATAGAACTAGCTTCAAACCAATTCTGAATCCATTCATATGTTATAATATGTGCTATTACTCAGACCCCTACAGAGCTTATTCAATCTACAAAAAAAAAAATCAAAAAGACTTAACCATCTTAAGTTACCCAAAGTCAACAGCTCTGTGAGCTTGTCCCAATTGCATTCGATCAACTGGCATGTGTGCTGACTACATCAATGTAAGCGCAGTTCCATTAACTGCCTTCATCCTAGTCTAGTTATTTAATCTAAATATTTTTCTTATTTCTTACCAATTATTACTTTGAAATGAAATGCAGATTAACTCTGAAACACTTTTGCAAAATGTCTTCAAAAGCTACAGATCTCATTTTCCTTTTTGCTTTATAAAAAGCTTTATTTAGGTGTTGGGGATTTTTTTACTTGGTTGGTTGTTGTTGGGGTCTTTGACCATTGCCCGGTAAAAATATGTTCAGAAATTGCCAAGTTTCCCAATTCTTTTAGACTATTCAGAAATTTTGGATAAACAGTGAGTAAAATATATTCAAAGGTACACCTGCAAATCCATAGATAAAATAGAAATTTTTTTGTAGAGTAGGGAAAAATCCCTTTCAATTGCAAACTGACCTATTTAGATTGTTTCAAGATAGCTTTAATAGATTATAATTTTATACTATTTCTATACCTTTTTTATCTGAGAATCACAGTATGTCAAACAATAAAATCTCTCTATTTGCTGTCTCCCATACTTAGAGAGTTTTCTATGCTTTGAGTATTCTACATTGATTCTTTTCCCTGAGAACAAGTATTCTAATCACTTATAGGCATGCACAACCAGAGGGCACTGCCTGAGATCCTCTTTGTATATGCCACATATGTTTTTAATACTGCATGTTTCATGAACTCTGGATTTTGTGGTTTCATTTCCTTTTCTCATCACCTTTTTTGGCTCAAGGGTGAAATGTGAGGCATCAGAGAGCATCAAATTCATCACTTGTTGAGAACGCAGTGAGACCTCAAGACAGATGAATTGCTGTAGAGATAAATTTAAATAAAAGTAATTAGTTAGTGTTCTTTAAAAATAATAATTTAACTCTGCAGAGAAATTCTTCTGAAGATTCAAATCCTAATGGAGTTATCCCTGAGGGTGATCCAATAGTACAAGAATTAGTATACCATTAGCTAGTTACACATAATGACTCTAAACCCTGTCAGTTATGATGCTGTTCAGGTGATTTATTAGATTCACTTCAAAGTGTCTACAACTAATCTGTATTTATTAAAGAAAACACAGCATGTATGCAGTATGTAATACATGGTTTTAAATCTTGTGCTATGATACAATAATTCCAACACCCTCTTTCTAAAACAAACTTTAAAAACATGAGCTTTGCAAACAGTTTATATTATATAAAATTTATATAAAAGATTTCTTAAATTATCCAAGATTTTATGAACTTAAAGCTTGATTTGAATATTTTACTTCTGGGATTAATTTAATGTATGAATAAACCAGAAAGTTTTACCTAACAAGTAAATGGAGGAATATCACATATATTATTCACTTATCAAAGATGATTCTTTTGAAAGCCACAAATATGCCTGTGATATCATATCACATAGTTGACTGTTTCCAGCACTATCTCTTGCTATGATGGATGGTGGTACAGACTAGTTGTTTCGTAAGGAGCATACCTTCTTTTGGCTGGATAGTCAGAGAAATCCCTGTTCCTGCAGTTCAGAAAGGCATATTCTACTCAGGATTTTGAGCTGCTTGCTACAATCACTCCCTCTCCATCTACAATGTCTTAATTGGTGTTTGGTTTTGGTTGTTCTTTTTTTACTTCACTGGAATTCATTTTTATCTATTTCATATCCACAACCCTGGTCTTGACCTTCCCTCCTCTTTCCAGGAATTTTAGCTTTCATTAAGACATACATCTTAAAACAATGACAAATGGTTGATTACTTCCTTTTTTCTGCTATTGTTTTATCTTACCCTACATGTTATATACTTCTTATTAATTTCTGATGAATATTGTATGAAAAGAATTTATCTTCTGTTGCTTAGCATAATGTCCTCTTCTTCATTAGCTGTTAAGTGTCTTTCTTATAAGTACTACCACTAATAAAACCTACCTGTTTGTTTGGTTTTTTTCTTAGTTGCACAACTGTGAATTATTGTGAATTACTGTTCTTTCTGTTACAAATAATCTTAGATTTGTAGTACAAATCTGATCAGAGCAAATATGATTTTTTTGCCTGTTTGCTTTCTTTTGATCATGGGATGTTGTGAGAACCCAATGACTTTATTGTCTCAAACAAGGTGTGATAATACCTGGTCTGAAAAGACATGGTGGTGGTTTTAGTGGCTATAATAACTCTAGATGAAAGCTGCTGGATGAGACATCTTAATGATGAAATTCCTTAATGAGGGAAAGATACCCTAATGAGGAAAAGAGGTAATTTCTGCAGAGGCAGGAATTCTCTCTTTCCTTATTTTAAAACCTCTGAAGAGCAGAGGTCAAGGGGGTAGGGATGGGATCTTTCCAGTGGTGCCTAGTAACAGGACAAGGGACATTGAACACAAACTGTATCACAGGAAGTTCCACTTGAACGTGACAAAAAAAAATTCTTTACTTTGAGGGTGACAGAGCACTGGAACAAGCTTCCTAAAGAGGCTGCAGAATTTCCTTCTCTGGAGAAATTCAAAAGCTGTCTTGACACAGACCTGGGCAACCTGGTCTAGATGTAATTGCAGTAGCAGGTGGTTGGACTAGGTGATCTCAAGAGGTCCCTTCCACACTCTGACATTCTGTGATTCTGTGAAATTACAAAAGAAAAGGGAAAACAAGGAAGAATTGTACATTTCTGAG
This sequence comes from Melanerpes formicivorus, assembly GCF_026170545.1. Classification (NCBI taxonomy): domain Eukaryota; kingdom Metazoa; phylum Chordata; class Aves; order Piciformes; family Picidae; genus Melanerpes; species Melanerpes formicivorus. The sequence continues at coordinate 3,190,382 of NW_027142369.1, forward strand.
TAATCACGACCAAAATAGTGCAATGAAAAAAAATTAAATTACTCGCTCACATGAGATATCTATCGGAAAGGGCTGCTACAGATAAAGAAAATAACATACCATTTGATCCTCTTAGTCCTCTTAGTCCAACCTGAGATTTGGAAAATAAACAAACAAACAAAACCTCATAAAAGCATGACAATACATTACCACATATATATCAACACCCAATATGTCTGTAGTTCAATAAACCTTGATGTTTTTTTGTTTGTTTGTTTAAAAAAATATGTACTAGACTGACATCTCAGAGGCTTGGGCTTTTTGTGAGTTTTCATCACATTTTATTTTTATTGAAGTTGAATGCTAAATGAAAGTAAATGCTATTTTCATTTGTGCACTGTAATAAGAGTGTAACACTGGAAGCGAGAAAATGGTTAATCAGCACTACAAATAGGTTGTCAAATTTATTCTCAGTGCAGGAGCTAAAACGTAATGTCACATATTTGGCTTATATAAACAAAATTCCTCATATAATTTAATGCTAATTTACACCAGCAGAGAAAATATGGACTGAAATATCTACAATGACATACCCATTTGAAGTGAGAATGCTGGCATCACAAAGGATTTGTCAGTTAAGAGCCATAGAGAGTATAGGAGGTTAATGAAACATCATTTGTTTTTGAAAACCTATGTGCAAACTGTATCAATACATAGTCCAGATATCTTATAAATTAAAAATAAATTTGAAATTTTATTTTGTTTTGTTTAATTTCCAACTTCACCCTATTCCTGTGCATCATAAAACTGCAGATCTATTTGTGACATATTTCAACTTGGCTTGTACTGTACTAGTTTAAGAATATTTTGCATCCGAATTAACACAACTTCAGTAATTCACACAGTGTCAGAGTGGATGACAATGAACACTATGACTATTAGCCTAATAAATAAAGACACATAGAGTTTACCCAAACTCTTTGCTATTGTAGATATGTGATAAAATGGAAGTTTTAAAAGATTTTGGGTTGCTTAAATGATGAAAACTAATTAATTTTTTTCTGCTGCAATATTTTCCTCCAATACTTTTCATTAGCATTTAAGCTCTGCCTATGTTGTGATGGATCTGACACATTGGAAAGGTATTCCAGGTTCTGGAAAAAAAATCAGAAGAATACTTTAATCCCTAGAGAAAACCTGTTCCACTTGAGACCACTCTTAATACTAAGTTTTACATCATTAATTCTGTGATATTCCATTACAACAAGCTACAACAAAATAGATTTTTTTCCCTTTTTTTAGGCTTTTTGTTGTTGTTGTTGTTGTTTTTGGGGGGGAGGAATTTTTTGTTGGTTTGGTTTTGTTGCATTTTTTGTTTGGTTGGTTTGTTTATTTGTTTTTCTTGATAACATCTGTTTCATTCTGCACAGTAACATCTTACTAAAACAGCAAAACTGTTAGAATCACAGAATCACAGAAATATACACAACAGCCCAACCACCTCTCTGCAATGAGCAGGGACATCATCAGTTAGATCAGGTTGCTCAGTTTCCCATCCAACCTCTGTTCAGGGATGGGGAATTATCCTAATTTTCCTAATTCTTAAAGAAAGCAGTGACTGTTCTGTCAGTTGTGTAAATGTCCAGTAATTAACTAATATTTGGGCAAATAATAAAAAATGTTGCCTTTAAAAATTACTCATGTTTAAGAAAATTGTCATGAGATGGAATACTTTACTAATCAGAATGTATAGTTTCAGACTGTCACATATGAAATATGCCATAGTGCAAAAATATTACAGTATCTTATGACATAAACTTCCATATTCTTTTATATCAAATTCAACAATGAAATTATAAAATACTGAACAGCAAATCTTTAGGAAAAAAAAATATGAAAGCAAACCTTTAATTGGTTATCTAAAGGAACAAACTTTTCTCAACAGCTAATGATTTCATTGCTTCTGAATTTAAGGTTTCTTGGACCATAGTTTGTGGCTGCTGAAATTAGTCTTTATTGGAAATACATTCCTGAAGTTAAGAAATAAGTGATTTTCCCAGCTTTCTCAGTAACCTTTGCCCAAGAGTGGACATGGGAAATAAATTCTATGCTCATGCTACTAATGAAGAATTCTAAAGGGAGGAAACATTCTGATCTGGTTTGGATGCATGCCGATCATTTCAGTGTCTTCAAACTGGAACACACGTCTCCGATAATCACACTTTTCATGGAATTCCTACTCCTATGTGCAAAATGAGCTGCTATCCTATAAAAAACAGATTCTTTCAAAATAAACAAGAGGTTCCAAGATAAGTTTATCTCACTTTTGCTTCCAGTTTGAAACAAGAATCCAAAACAGTTCAGAAATGGCAAGCTGTTATCAACTGCTAATAAAATTCTGCTCATATGATTCGATATACTGTTGAGAGAAAACAATGCAGCATCTGCTTCATCAGCAATTTGAAGACCCTACAGGCTAGTATTTTTTTCCACTCAGCAAGAAGCAGGGTCTGTGTCTTTGCATAAAAGGTAGATAATAAATAGCATGTATTCTAACATTAGAGCTTTGTTTACTTTTAAAATTATCTTTTCACTGCTCTTTAACACTTCACAGCAATCAGAACTAAAACCACAAAACAATAGCACCATGCAACTGCCTTACTGGTATTGCTATTTCTGAAAGTTCAAAGAGCCATGGATACCCAACTTGATAAATGTTGTAAGTCTGGTTTAAATTTATTATCCTTCATTGAGCAAATGCATAGATTTATCAATAGTGTAATAGTATTGTTGAAAAAATCAGGCCTTATCCACAACAAACTACTGAAATAGTGTCAGTATATTAATTTGTTAATAAAGATCTCTCCATGACCTACAGGGCTCACTAGACATTTTAGCTTTTCTTTTCCTCTCCATATTTTTGGGGGTTGTGATTTTACGTGAGTTCTACTAGCAGCTTGGGAAGAGAAAACACCACAAACCAAACAAAAAATAAGACCAAGCAATCAAAACCTATCCCCTCCCCCCCCCAAAAAGAAAACAACCAAACAAAAACAAAAAAAAAACCCCACACAACAGAAATCTTTGTATATTTCAAAAGAGACAGCTAATTGAATTAAATGATGAAAATATATTAATTGTGGAAAACTTAGTGTCTTGCTGTTAATTAAATTGTTCAAGTACCCTAATCAATATTCTGTTAGAAAGTCATTTAGAACAATAAAATTCAAAGGAATGTTAGAAGAATGTTAGAGATAAAAAAAGATTTACCGGCTTATCCAGGCTACTTCTAGGTCAAAGTGGGACACTTACCAACAGAACATATCTTGTACTCCCTCTCATGCCTCAAATACTCTGAAAAGTCTATTTCCTAAAAGCTCTTTAGACCTTCTACTGCTGTGATGCTGTAAAGAAAATTGATGAGCTGCCACACCGAGGGCACTGCACTTCATGCTAACCTACGCTTTGTAATTAGAAAGTATTCTGCTTTCTAATATTCTGCTGTTCTTCCTTATGTCTCTTTTTCACAGGGAAACTATTGTTTTGTTTTTCTGCAGAATTCAATGTAATTTAAACCTCTGATACACTGGAACACTACCTGGAGAGCAACAAATGGAAGAAAAAAAAAAAAGGTAACACTCTACAAGTAAGGGAATTGTGTACACATATACACCGAGTACTTTTCCACTAATTTCATAACTCCTGGTGCTGGAGCACAAATTCTAATAATGTAAATAGTCTTGTAGTTACCAGAGTGAAAATGAAGCCTGGGATTGGCAAAGCCTTTGGTACTATGATTGTCACTGTCTACTTTCAGCAATTAGGGAAGAATTTTGAGTAAACAAAGCAAGATAATGAAATCACATTTACTGGAAATTGGAAACTAATTGAAAGAGATTAAACCATTTGTATCACCTGAAGAGAGGCCTGCACAGTCCTTCAACAGTGTCATTTACTTAAGGAATTTTAAGATCTCTGGTATACCTTGTCTTGTTATAAAGCAAATACATCAATTCCACAGTTGTAAACAATTTCTTACTTTAGACAAGTACAGTAGAGATCTGGAGAAAAATACAAATATTACAACATTTTCTTCTTTAACTGAACATGGAATTTGCAAAGTATGTTTCTTTTTTTTTTTTTTTTTTAATTGTTTTGCTTTGGTTTGGTTGGAGTTGGTTTTGTTTTTGCTTTTTTGAGTGATTAGATGATGAAATAGGAAGATGAACCAGTATTTCTAATGTGTCATATTTTCACTTACAAGCAACTCATAAAGCCTAGAAACTTCTGAGACATTATGGTATCTCTTCATCTTTGCAAGATGAAGCAAGCAGAATCATACTTTTACAAGATATTGACTCCAAGGACTGTATACCCTGTAAAGACTACTAAACACTGCTGAAGATCGAAAGAAAAACAAAGCCTTATAGCATAATAGGTCAAAGCCTATAGGCAAAATAAGATATAGGCCCAAAAGCAGATATGATGATGCAGAAAAATACTTTAACTCTGAAATTCAGTTTTAGTCCTCTGTAGGCTTTTTATTGCACCCAGTTTATAAATCTGATTACATTAAAATTTAAGGATCTGTGCCTAAATCTTTTTGAATGCTCTTTATTTCAAACTTTGATAGCTTTATTGAAAAGAATCTCAATATAAAAATTACTCAACCTGAAGTGCCTCAGTATCGTGCATATTTCACTTAAAAATTTAGACTGTGTAGTGCAATGAGAAATACAAATAGATTTATTTATGTTAAAGTAAATTAGTCATAATCAGAAATATTCATTCCTAAGAAAGTGGGATAAGTTCTTTGTGTTTAAGTTCCTGAAATCAAAGCTTTACCTTCAGTACTACTCATCTTGTCAGCTGTCACTAAATGAATGTCATTGTATTCTTAGCAGACAGACATTACCATCCATTGTTGCTTGGCATATGGAATAATTGAGTACAGTAGAATTATAAAAATTGCTTTAATATAAAAATAAGAGCCACACTTTGCAGACTGAGGTGAAATGGTCCCTTAAAAAGATACATGTTTATATATTTTTTTAATATTTTTTCTATATGTTTAGTAAATAATTATTATTCCATTTGTTTACAACTTTATGAGCAGAGAAGATGACAACGTTTTGGTCTTAAGATGACAAAGTTTTGATCTTCCATCCTTCAAACTTCTGAGTTTCCAAAAAACATGAGACAACTCTGAATACTGGAGAACCTACTTTTTACTGTATTTAATTATTCTGGTTATGGCAAATATACAAAGACTGTAAAAGAATTCCCAGATTTTTATTTATTTCAGTTATATTGCAAGTAACTACATCATTTTACATACTGAAGGCAACTTTTTCCGGTTACTGATTTATTTTCTTTCTACAGTAAACTAAAAGACATATACAGAATATGGTATACCTCTGAATCTATGTTTGACTAATTCTGGACAAAACTTCAAAACGTTTGAGTTAAACTGACCCCAAAATGTCTCTGGTTTCAAGGTTTCATCTTAACACTGAAAGCAAAATATTTTGCACTTCAGAAGTATGGTTATAGAGCTACCCTTGGGCTGCAATGTCAAAAACAACAAAGTAGAGGTTCCAAAATATACCAGCATTCATGGCAAGAGCAGAAGAGACCGCAGACTCTTGGCCGACCAAAGTGTACACATATGTGATTCACATCCTTCTGTTGCTCTGTGAAAATATGGAAAAGTTTGCTAATAACAGAATGTAAATGATACATATACAGAAAATCTATATATGTAGGCTTATTGCATGTTAGTTTGGAAAATTACATAAGAAAAATAGTCTCTAGAGTGGCACTAAAGATCTTAATGAAAAACAAATCAAGATCTCTGGGGTATATCCTTTGACTAAAGAAGTGGCATAAGGCTGATGCTGTCACTATTTTTATGTGTTAGGAAAATGGTAAACTGAACTGCAATGAACCTGATCTGCAATATCTATGAAGAGCGCAAAACTTTTGATTATGATATATGGAGTTATTCCAAATCCATATAATTAGTATTAATAAATAATAAATTAACAATTATAGTTACTCAGAAATAAGCAGAAGCTCATTTCATTAACTCACTTGCCTGCTTCACCTCTGCCACAAAGTTCATTCCAGTTCTGCAGAAAACAGAAAGACAGACATTGAAGTATTTCCTTTTGTCTTTGAAGGATCATCTTTGGGAAAATAAATATTACAAGTTATCTCTCAGTGTTGCCTTGTAGGAGGTACAGAACCTATAAAGAACTCCAAAGGCGGGGGGGAATAACAAAACCATGAAGTTTAATCATTCATACTTTAACTCTTAGATAGCTCTGCGAGAAAGATAAATGAAAGAATATTTGAAAGAAGAAAGTTAAAAAAACTACTATTCTGCAGTTAATCCATTATGTTGAAAGGGCTAAATGGATACACCATAAGTCAGTACCTTCTATAATTTTGAGATACATGGCATGCAAGCTGGATAGGCTAAACAAGTCTAGGAATAGTGCTCTAAGTGAATTTAACCAGGCACAAGCCAAACTGCTAACTCTCATTATCAGTCTGAATTGAGATGACAGTAGTAGCTCCCAGGATTTTGTAGTGCCTTTGGGGGAAACAATCCCACCATGAGGTGCCAGGTACAAGTATTTCAAATCTTAGTGGGTGAAACTTGATTGTTTCAGGAGTGTATGTTTTTCAAATAGAAATTTCTTGTATTCCTCAGGGGGAATGCGGTGGCTTATACAGAATTCTTAACTGCCCCTGCCTTGTCAGCAGCTTAATCATATGTAAAAGAAAAAAAAAAACAACAGCAAAACATCTAGAGGAATCTCCCAATAGACAAAGAAAATGCATAGTTGTCAGGTATCTTGCTGCTGCAGAATGGCTGTTTCCCTCTTCAAAGTCTTGAATTCTATAACACATTGGAAATATGACAGGTTATGTGAGTATGGTATTACAGAATTTGTGGCATTTTGAATGACATGATATGGGGAAGCCATGCCTCTTTAAGCTACTCTTAAAGTCTGTCTGGAAATTCAGAATGGTGACACTCCAACACACTGGGTTCTTGTTTTGCATTGGAAGTGTTAAAAGGGAGAAAGGGAAGGAGAGGAGAAGAGCAGGAAAAGAAGGAAAAAGTAAAAGGAAATAGGAAAAAAAAAAAAACAAAAACCAAAACAAGAAAGAAAGAAAGAAAAAGGGAAAAGAAAATGAAAGAAAAAACTGTACAGAAAAAAAAAATCCAAAATCCTTGATAGCATTTTCACCTGAAGGGATAAGCTCTACAGACATATGACAGCTCAAAAATGAACTGCACCATAATACTGCTGTAGTAAAAGTGAAAGAAAAAAATATGTCACGTAACTGGATTTATCCATGGGAAAGCATGTATGAATCCTTTAGCTGTTGTGTGCTCTGTTGTGTTTGAAACCATGAAATTCATATGCTTTTATACAGTACATTTTCAACATACACTGTCTCCAAATCTTTGAACCTTTGTAGCATGTCAATAAGATATCTTAAGTACTAAACCAATGTTTGCAATTGTTTTTCATTCTTCAGAAGAAAGGGAAGTTTGGGTGGGAAAAAAAAAACAAAACAAGTGAAAAACCGTTTAAACCATATCACAATGGACTGAACAAGCAGTTGAAATGGTATCTGTATTTCTGCATCAAGGATATTTTATTCTTTTACTCTTTTGTTAGTATATAGTAAGAACCCAAGTCAGTCACACAATACATTTGTTTCTAAAATCATAAAATCAAGAGATAACTTTAACACCTGTACAACTTGATAATTCATGATGTGGCACACTAATAAAAGTCGTATTTCTCCAGCTTTCTTCTAATTAAATTCAGTATTTTTCATCCACTGTGTATTGAGTGTCCTCTGAAGGTAAATAAATGGTGTTTCTACTTAGGAAAATAGTTATACTAAGAAAAATCACAGACCATTCAACCATAAATGGTGATAAAATACTAAAATAAAGATATGGGTGTGATTCTCTCTTCTCTCAGCATACTTATTTGACTTATCTAAATAAAGATTACAAGATCGAAACTTGAAATTGTCATCACTTCAGAACTAATGCTATTATAAGCAAGAATGTCTATCATACTAATGGTATAAAATCAGATTCTTTATATTACAATACTTCAAGCATAATGGCTTTTGTTATTCCTATTGTTGAGTAATGATAATTCAAACATTTCAAGTAACTCAAGTGAAAAAAACATGAAGAGCTAAACTCTCCCCAGTGTTATCAAAACGTACCTTTGGAAGTTGGATAGACCCTGCATCTGAATCTCAGAGACTTTGACATTGTGTGGACTGATCTTTTTATACTGCAGGCCATGGTATTTACCTATACTGAAGTTTTGGCATGTTGAGGCTGTTTACTTTCTTGTAGTTCTGAACAGCAAGAGGCTTTTTTTCTTTCAAAAGCTGCTTATGTGGGCTTTGCAATTCTCACACAGCTCATGGTGAGTTAAAGTTTTGTTTGTAAGACACCCCAGTGCTGAAAGTGTTGTCCACAATGTCCTATGGAAGAGCCATCTGGCAATGATGCTATTTTCCCTTAATGTCTTTTTTTCTTTTTCTTTGCAGAAGATCTACAGCAGAATGAGACAGGACAGGTGGCTAAAAAGTCTGTATGATCTACTTTTTATTCAGTAAAAAAAAAAAAAAGAACAATTTGTTATCAACATTTTTTCTAGCACCATTTTCTTTTTTTTTTTGTAGTGTTACACCTTCCTGATTCACACTATTTTATTTCTCCTTTGTGAACTCAATCTGTGAAACTTTTTTCTATTACTTGCTTCAATACAGTGCTCAGTAAAACAAATTCTATATATATCTGTGATCTTGGAGTTGTTTATTTAATGATATCTCACAAATTTCTTTGTTAGATATAGCTGGTTTATAGATGTTTACATACTTTTGCTTTGCAGTGTGTCTTCTAGATACTCAGCAACCAAGCAGACTGTTTGGGCTTCCAAAGCTGACTACATTTGTGTTTAGTGAAATCATATACTACTAAACATCCCAGACTTTATCCTTGGTTTGTATAAAAACTTCAGAGTTTTGAAAATCTTGGTTTTGAAATATTTTTCTGTAACTGGTCTTGCAAATAGTGAACTTGGAAATATTTCTTCCAGTGATTAAAATCTGCAGGAAGAACAATAATTTAGGCCGCACCTTGAGTACTGTGTCCAGTTCTGGGCCCCTCAGTTTAAGAAAGACATTGAAACACTTGAACGTGTCCAGAGAAGGGCAACAAAGCTGGTGAGAGGCCTTGAACACAAGCCCTATGAGGTGAGGCTGAGGGAGCTGGGATTGTTTAGCCTGGAGAAGAGGAGGCTCAGGGGGGACCCGATTGCCCTCTACAGCTACGTGAAAGGTGATTGTAGCCAGGAAGGGGTTGGCCTCTTCTCCCTGGCAACCAGCACCAGAACAAGGGGACACAGTCTCAAGCTGCGCCAGGGGAGGTTTAGACTCGAGGTGAGGAGGAAGTTCTTCACCGAGCGAGTCATTCGGCATTGGAACGGGTTGCCCAGGGAGGTGGTTGAGTCATTGACCCTGGAGGCGTTCAAGAGGAGATTGGACGTGGCACTTGGTGCCATGGTCTAGTCATGGGGTCTGTGTTGATAGGTTGGACTCGATGATCCTCAAGGTCCTTTCCAACCTAAGCGATACTGTGATACTGTGATACTGTAATTAAAAAATTAGTAAAATGAGCTATTTTAATGATTTCAGAATTAGAAATATACCAAAGGCAATTAGTTTGTTCTGCAACAGATAGGGAAATTAAACCTTTTGCTATTTAATGGAATTAAGTAGATTTTTTTTTTTACCATGGGTTAACAAAAAAGTGTGATCTGAAGTTTAAAAAACAAAACAAACCAAACTAACAAATGTGGCATTTTTTGCATTTAATAGCTAGCAGAATAGAAGAAATTTACTATTATTGCTAAACTTAAGTTATACTTCCTTACAGAAAATTAAAGTTTATAAATAGCACTTCAATTTTCAGAGGGAAAAAAAAATTAAAATAATCTTTATATACACATATAATGTGTATAAATGCACATGTGTAAAAGCTACAGACATACCCATGCATTTGATGAAAGTGATGTAAAAAGAATTTATTTGTTTGTTTTTCTTAATGCAGAATACTTTTTAGCTAATTAAAGGTCTCTGGTTTCCAGTCTATGCACCAGACATTGCAAAATTAGTCCCTGTTGTACATGTATTAGTACTTTGTCCAGTCTAAACATTTTGAGCAAAGGAATGTCCACTGAGAGACTTATTTTCCACATTTTAATAGATTTCACTGTCAGAAAATTTTCTGATACTCCGTCTAACTTTTTTCCTCCCTTAATTTCCTCCCATTGCTCCTAATTATGTCTCCTCATGCCACCGTAAATAATTTCTTCCCCTGCTTCGTGTTTATGGCCTTCAAATACTTGCGGAATGTTATCATATCCTTATGAGTTGTCATTTAGCCAAATTCTTTGTAGAGATTTATGTAAATTGGCACTACTATTTGACTCATGCTATTTGCACCACCTGAGGATATGATTCACAGCATTTAGTTATCATGGGAGGAGAGTTTATTCCAGTTTGTGTCATGAGATTTCAAGCATTACCTGCTTCACCAGTCCCCCACAGCCTGTTACTGCTGCCTTAGTGTGCAAAACTGTGCTTCCATACAAGTATATATTTGTGTGTAAAACATACCTCAAACACTGTGAAAAATCTCTAATGTCAACATTACTAACATAGTTGAACAAAACATTAGCCTAACAAGCAAAGATTTAGGTCAGGAAGACTCCTCTAAATATTAAGGCAGTGATTAATAAACATTACTTCTAGAATGATAAACTTTTGAGCAACATCATGAACCTGGTCAGCGATATATTGCAATACTTTTGCCCAAGCTAAAAACTCTCCTTTTAGAAAGAAATAAATCTTGGACAAGAGTGCGTGTGTCCTTGAAGGACAGTAGGCAACTTTCTGGACAGCATCATTGCTCCTATCATCACCATTCTGATAAGGCAAAAGGAGAAACTTTATGACAATTCTGAAAACATCAGTAATTGCTAAATTATAACTCTTGTAAATCATAAGTAAATCAGAACTCTTGGTAATTTAATGATTGCTTTTTTAGCAAGCACGAGTTCCACACAACTAAAACTTTTAGTGTTCTGTGGATCATAGAGTTTTCTATGTGCATGTGTACTTCATGTGGTGGTACACGACAGACTGAGTTATTGCAAGAGAGAAGGATTTGTGTGATTTTCATACCATTCAGATTATGAGCAGAGCCAATAGCCTGGGAAACAACTTTCTAGTCCCAAGAAATTTATCACTCTCATTCAATCTGTAAACTCTTCTCAGAGGCCAGAACAGAATTCAGCACAGATGTAATCTTCTTATCACAACTGCTGCTTCATCTGAAGAAGTACAACCTTGAAGCATAAAGTAGACAGATAACAAAGATTCCTGGCTTTCCTTTTCAAAACAGCATGGGTCTATAGCAAGCACACATGACAAGATAGGTTGCTTTCAAACAGAGGGCGTCTCAAAGGGTGTCTCTCTGACAAGTACCCCTCCCACACATGGTTTCTCAGTGTCAAAATTCCCATAGCAGGAGCATTAAGAAACTGTACAGTGTGACCTAAGCACACTCTACAGGAGACAGAGTGGATAGTTTGAATCTAAGGCACTGTTCTGTTGAAACAGTAATCACCAATAAAGGTTCTATTTGCACATATATAATCCTCATATTATAATAACACCATTGTAATGTTGATAATGTATTTATTATAAAGATGAAGTTAATCCTAAACAGTTAGGAATACTATTTCTGTGCAATACCCTCAACAGTTCCAAAAAAAAGGTTAAAATGTGACAGAATAAAACCTCACTTACTCAGCTTAAACAAAAAGCCCATAATATGATCAATAAGTACCTGAAACTACCTTGTGAGCGTGAAACTGCTGCTGAGGAGGAGCTTGCTGAAATACACAGCTAACATGACATCAGCATGGTATTGAATGCTTGTCAACAGATTCAGTTGCCTAAACCCATGACAATAATCCTTTCATTGAAGATGTTTCTTCTAATATCCAACTTTAATCCACCCTGATGCAACTTGAGGCCACTTCCTGTCGTCCTATCACTTGTTACCTAGGAGAAGACACCAACACCCACCTCTCCAACATCATTTCAGGTCTAACCCTAGCTTTCTTTTCTCCAGACTAAACAAGCCCAGTTGGCTCAGCTTCTCCTCATAAGACCTGTTCTCCTGTGTTTCTGCTAGTCACACTATTTCTGATACAGACCAGGATGCTGTTGGCCTTCTTGGACATATGTGCATGCTGCTGGCTCATATTTGTATGAATGTTGATCAAGATCCCTAGGTCTTTCTCTACTGGGCAACTTTTTGCCTGCCGTTCCCCAAGCCTGTAGTGTTGCTTGAGGTTATTGTGACCCAAGTACAGGATCCAGCACTTATCCTTGTTAAATCTCATACAATCGGCCTTGGCCTATCAATTCAGCCTGTCCAGGTCCCTCTGTCAAGCCTTTCTGTCCTCAAGAAGATTCATACTCCCTCCCTGTTTTGTGTCATCTATAAACATTCTGAGGGTACACTCAATCCCCTTGTCCAGGTCATTAATAAAGAAATCAAAGAGAACAGCCTCTATACTGGGGAGCACCACTTGTGACTAGCCACCAACTGGACTTCATTCAACACCACTCTGAGCTCAGCCTTTCAGTCAGTGAATTGTCCATTCATCCAGGCCATGAGCAGCCAGTTTCTCCAGGAGAATGTTGTGGGAGATAATGTCAAATGCTTTGCTAAAATCCACACAGACAATATCCAGATCCTTTCCATCACTCCTTAAGCAGGTCACCTTGTTGTAGAAGGAGAACAGATTTGTGAAACAGGACCTGCCCTTCTTGAACCCATGTTGGCTTGGCTTAATCACCTGGTTGTCCTGCATGTACTATGTAATGGCACTCAAGATGATCTGCCCCCCTTCAGATCTAGTTTAAAGCTCTCTCAGTGAGCCTGCTAAATCATGTGCTAGGAAACTTTTATCTCTTTTTCAGTTTACTCCATAAGAATGTGAACTTGAAAGGTCCTGATGAGATAGAGCAACAAACTTCAGCTAAAATTTACAATGCCAGACATCGTTAGGAAAGAGTAATGCAAATTTAGGAATTCAATGTAAGGAGAATATGCTAAGGCAACGCATTTCAGATTATGAATCAGACAGATTTTGCCAGGCATTTGTGATTGACCTTTGTATGGAGTGTGATTAATTATAGTCTAGCCATTACCAAATCCACACTGATACATTCTTTGAAAACACAAAATCTGGAAGAACCACCTACTTCTCAAGGTGCTTCAAAATATGGACTCAGTTATTCTGAATACTTGTCACTGAATATTTTTCCCTACATTAACTAAAGAAGGTATGGAGTAAGACTAAATTTTCCCGGCTAAAATGATTTTCTGGATATCCACTTCATTTCTCTCTCTTTTTTTTTTTTTTTTTTTTTTTTAAGCCTAGCTTGTAAAATGTTCACAAAATCCAATATTATTTATAACGATTTAAAGAAAAACAACAACAACAAAAGGAACCTGAAATAATTCACTATATATGAAATATAAGATCAGGAGATGTGTTCTTTCAGCCTTTCAAGTATGAAGTAAGAAATTTGTGTAAAGGTCTAATTTATGGAATTTACATGTTTTTCATGGGCAGTCATGACTACCCTGCTGAAAACTCCCATTGTGAGTACAGCATGTGCTTGCATACTATATAAAGTGTTAGGCAGGTGAAAATTGAGCCCTGTATTATGCGAATGACTATGCATAACATATAACAGAAAATCTACTTTCCTTGCATTTAATTTAATCGGCTGAGAAAGGATTTTCACTGTCACTAAGACAGAGGCAGATTGATCAAAATATATTGTTTCACCTAATTCAGCTGAAGTAATTGAAGCACATGTTTTTCACTTAAATTTTCAATTAGAAAGTGAATGCAATTTATGTTGTAATAATTACATGTAATAATTTCTGAATAGATGTAATGAATGGAAAGAAAGGAAGAAAGGAAGAAAGGAAGAAAGGAAGAAAGGAAGGAAGAAAGGAAGAAAGGAAGAAAGGAAGAAAGGAAGAAAGGAAGAAAGGAAGAAAGAAAGAAAGAAAGAAAGAAAGAAAGAAAGAAAGAAAGAAAAGGAAAGAAAGAAAGAAAGAAAGAGACTTAGATAGTTTTATATATGCCAAAAAAAAAAAAAGGTTTTATATATACCAAAATAAAAAAAGATCCTGACAATAGAAATTTTGTTGATAGGTCTAAAGGGAATAGTTGGGCTTTTTATTGAAGTAGAACAAATACGATGCTTAAACCTTGTTATAAAATAGACTAGGTAGGTGTAAATACATTAATGATTTAATAATTCTGGTTTTATATTTAAATACAGTTTATTTTTTTTTATATATTTATGTAACTGTATTGAGTTTAATAACACTTTCAGTCCTCAAATAATATGCCACTTAAGTAAACAAATATTTTATTCTTAGCCTTAGTAGATTTAGAATTAGAGAGTATATTTTGCACAATTGGA